>NC_090741.1:106800183-106970183 GCF_036898095.1 Palaemon carinicauda | reverse complement strand
ATAAACTCAGAAAAGTTGTTGGAAGAAAATATTGTAGCGGCTCGTGAACTGTTGGAGAATGCTAAAGCAGAATTCGTAGTGAAGCAAGGATCAGCTGACCTAGGAACTGAAGGAATGAAAGCAGAAAGGAATGTATATGCTGACATTTGATGAATTGCAGCAGAAGAGAATTTGATTAAGTTAAAGATGATGGCAGAACGAGAAAAAAGAGAGAGAAGACTGGAAGAAAGAGAGAGAGAATGAGAAGAAAGAGAGATGAAAGAAGCCAGAGAGATTGCAAGACATGCGAGGAAAATGGAAGGAAAAAGAGAGAATGGGAAGAAAAAGATAAGAAAGAGGCAAAAGAAATTGCACGACATGCAAGGGAATTGGAACTGTTGAATGCTCCTGCACAGTCGGCAACGCAGACAGAGGTGACCCCTGCTTTGCACAATCCCGTGTTTAAAGGGACGAATGTGCAGAGGTTAATTCCAAAATTCTCAAAAGAAGCTCCCGACGAATTCTTCGATCATTCTGAAACTGTCGCGTCGACGATGAAATGGCCAGAAGATGAATGGTCTATGCTATTGCAGTGTCCTTATTGGGAAAGGACGCAGTGCCTATCTTGCCTTGTCTCAGTACCAGAGGAA
Source organism: Palaemon carinicauda (assembly GCF_036898095.1). Classification (NCBI taxonomy): domain Eukaryota; kingdom Metazoa; phylum Arthropoda; class Malacostraca; order Decapoda; family Palaemonidae; genus Palaemon; species Palaemon carinicauda. The sequence continues at coordinate 106,969,554 of NC_090741.1, read as the reverse complement.
GGAGTATCAAGAAGTGAAAAGGAGTGTGCTACAAGTGTATCAGAGGACCCCTGAATATTATAATGAAAGATTCCGAAGTTTGCGGAAGGATGAGAAAATTACTTTCCTGGATTACGCTTATAAGGTACCATGATGTTTTAAGAGGTCGATAGAAACTGCTAGCGTGAGAGAGATGTCTGATTTAGAAGAATTGATAGCGCTGAAATAATATCTACGAGGAATTCACGAACATATTCGAATGTACTTGAGAAAGAGGTGAAGAAACTTGATAGAGCCGCTCCGCTGAGTGACGATCATAATATTATCAGTTGTAAACCCTCCTCGGGATTGAAGTTTCAACCGTCGTTCCGACCAAGTGTCAAGTATTCGCCAAACCATGAAAACCAGTTCAGTCATAACTATGTGAACAAGTTCAATAGTTACAGTGGAAGTACCACTAGTACTGTTCCAAAGCAGAATGCGATAGTACCACAGCAACAAACGTCGAATCATCCTCCTTCAGGTATCGTGAAAGACGTCCAGAAGGATAATATTGTCTGTTATAATTGTGGCAAGAGAGGCCATATCAGTAAGGAATGTTGGCCGAACCAACCAAAACCAGTCGCTCAAATGGTTAAGGATAATTGAACTTCAGAGAATGCGAAGACGAAGAAACAATCGGGAAAAGACGATGAGGAAAATAAACCAGCTAACGTTTACACAAGGAACAGGACAACCCCAAACGGCGTGGATGCCTTTAAACCGTATAATTATGAAGGTATGTTTGCTGCAATGGATGGGAGTGAGGAAACCCCGGTCAAGATAATTGCATGGCACAGGTTGTAACCATAGTGTAGTGACACGTGGTGAACACCCGATGGGGGAACAGTCTCTCACAGGAGATTCGGTCATTTTGAAGGGAATAGGAGGTGATGAGGTTACCACTATTTGCCGTTTGAAACTATCAAGCAAGTTGGTGACAGGTCATTTTGATTTTGCAATAAAGGATTCATTGGCTGTCAAAGGAGTAGAAGTCCTCCTGGGTAATGAAGTTGGTGGAGTGCCGTTTGTGCCTTGTCCCATTGTAACGGAGAAACCATTGAAGTATAGACCTACAACTGAACTCGAGAAGGACTACCCGTATCTTTTTCCTAGTTGTGTGACGACTAGGAGTATGACGTAGAAAGTGCCTGCAAAAGAAGAAAGAGAAACCGAAGGAGCGATAAACTTGCAGGATTTGTTTTCCAAAGAAGAGGATTCCCTTGATGGTACGCCAGAGGAGAACTCCCGAGAGAGCCCGAGAGAAGAGGAACGACAGACGAGTGGGCAGGAAGACAAAGAAGCAATGGATTTGGACGAAATAGAAAACTCAGCATTAGAAGTAGGACAAGTGAGTAGGGAAAGGCTAATAGGATTGCAATGGATGGATGAGATAGAGGTGAAGTAGTCTCCCACCTGTTATTATCTTAAGGATGGGTTGCTTATGAGTAAGCATAGACTCACCGATATCCCTGGGAATGCGGAATGGGGGAAATACTGTCAGATATTGATTCCCGTACCGTTGAGAAGACAGGTGATTGCCGTAGCGCATGCAACAGGACGCATGGGAATAAAGAAGATAACGGAGAAGATTATGGAACACTTTTTCTGGCCTGACATGCATGAGGACGTGAGCCAGTTTTGCCGTGCATGTCACGTTTGTCAGATGGCTGGAAAGCCTCACGAGTACATTCAGGAAGCTCCCTTACACCCGATTGAAGTACGAGAAGAACCTTTCAGTAAGGTAATGATCGACATTATGGGACCGTTACCAAGGACGAAGAAAGGTCACGAATATACGTTAACCTTCATGTGTCCAGTGACGAAATACCCAGAAGCCATACCTGTCAGGAACATCAGTGCCAAAGTAATAGCCGAGAAGTTACTAGACTTTTTTACTAAGTATGGTATTCTGAAAATCATTCAGAGTAGCTGCAGAACAAATCTCACATTAAAGTAGTTTGAGGATGTGATGGAACTGTTGGATGTGAAACAACAACTATCTACTGCTTATCACCCGGAGACCCAAGGTACCTTAGAGAGTTTCCATCAAATCAAGCCCTGAAGAGTATGTTGGCAAAGTACAGTAACGAAGCAGGAAATGAATGGGACATCAGACTACCATTAATGTTATTTGAGGTACGCAATGCTTATCAAGAAAGCATGGTATGTAGCCCGAATGAAATGGTGTTTGGACGAGAAGTACGAGGACCGATTAAAATGTTTGCAGAAAAATGGAAAGATCAAGAGGGAACGGATGGAGAATATTTCAAGAATTTGAGGAAAAGGATCGGTGAGATAAGGAAATTTTCCGTAGAAAACCTAAAAACGAGTCAAGGAAAAATGAAGAAAAGGTTTCATAGGAAAAGTAAGGACAGACAGCTTGCAGTATGACAACAGGTCTTGGTTTTCTTACTGATAAGGAGATTCCCACTCACCAACAAGTTCCTAGGACCATTCAGGATTTTGGAGAAGATCAGTGACCTGACCTACGTTATCGAAACCCCAGGAAGAAGGAAAAGTCAAAGTAAAGTACACATTAACCTACTGAAACCATACTTAAACTAAAACGAGACCGAAGCTTCATAGGTATGTATGGCGCAAACCATACCATCCATGGAAGACGACGACAGATATGAGGTAGGGGCGGTAAGCAAACTGAATAATTCGTCTATCCTTCGGAACTTAGAAGTGAATTAACTCATTTGAACCAAGAGCAGCAAGAGGAATTAAGCCATTCAAACAACGTGCTTACCTACTGTCGACATATTACCAAGAAGTCATGAGAAAAGAAGTGGACTATTTGTTACATAACGGATTAGCCAAACAAAGTTGTAGACCTTACAGGGTCTCCGTTCTTGCTCATGAAAAAAACTGGACGGATCTTTCAGGATGTGTATTGACTACCGAAAGTTTAATTCAATCAGTGTGGCCAATAATTATCCCCTACTACTCATAGACCAACTACTCGACAACATGGACAATTGAGGTTCGTCTCCAAGGTCGACTTGTTAAAAGGCTATTACCAAATTCCTTTGGACGACAATGCAAAATTGTTATCAGCCTTTATAACCCCGTTTGGGTTATATCAATACACCGTCATGCCATTTGGTCTACTTAACGCCCGTGCTACTTTTCAACGAGTGAGGGATAACCTTCTAAGATCTATTTAAGGAGTAGCCGTATATCTCGACAATATTGTGATATATTCATCTACCTGGGAAGAACTTCTCCGAATCCTGAAGAAGGTATTTCAAAAGCTGTGAGGAGCACACTTGACGATTAACCTGGAGAAGAGCGAATTTGGAAAGGCAACAGTTCGGTACTTAGGACTTGAAGTAGGAATAGGATCAATTGTCCCGGTAGCCGCTAACGTCAAAAGAATAAGGAAAGCATCCCCCCCCCCAACGAGCAAGCAATTACAAAAATTTTTTAGGGATGACAGGATTCTACCGACGTTTTGGCCAGAACATTTTGGCTGTAGTCGCTCCCTTGACGGATTTGACTGGCCCCAAGAAAAATTTTGTCTGGACCAGCGAGTACCAGGAATCCTTCGTCAGGATAAAGACCATATTACCCTCAAAACCGATACTGCGAGTACTTGATTTCAACGAGAAACTCCTTATCCAAGTGGATGGGTCGATAATGGGATTGGAGCTGTCTTATTACAAGAAGACTAGGAAAGAATTCTTGACCCTGTTTGTTTTATGTCGTCGAAGCTGAAGAAGCACCAACGAGCCTACTCGACAGTTGAAAAGGAACTGCTGGCGCTAGTCACAGGGATAAGCAAATTCAAAGTTTACGTGAACAAACCACAGAATGAAGAAATTACAGTTCACTCGGATCACAATCCTTCAACTTTTGTTAGTAAGAGGAAGAATAATAATCAATGGTTAATTAGGGGGTTATTATTTTTGCCCCCATATTGTATTGATGTAAAGCATATATCAGGTAAAGATAACGTGCTTGCAGATTATTTATCTCAGGCTGAATCGGTGGATTCAAGCCCGGAATAGATAATCTTTTTTGGGGAGCTATCTTACGAAGCTAGTCTAGTATGGAGTAAATATTTTATTCATGTATTTTATTTGAGTATTTAAGAGATATATAGCCAGCTCGTAAGGTGGGTCTCACTCATGTGTAGGTTTAAGTAATGTTTGTAAATTACGTAAAACTTTTGTCATTCATTTAATTGTATTTTTCATTCAAGTCAGTATACAGTATGTAAATTTACGTTATTTTTAAGAATTAACTTTTTATTTCAAGTATTTTGTTACGAAGTCTGATGTAAACTCGATTAGGCGTGCTGTATGACCCATATGAGGTATGAAGACGAGGGCTTACGTCATGTTTATGAGGTATTACGTCAAGTTTATATTTCTAAGTGGTTAGATTGTGCATGAAAATTCTCGAAATAGATTTACTCTTTATTTTTTTATTGCTTCGAGGGGTAGGTGGGCGGAGTTAGCTGAGCGAGAGTTGCCTTGCAAGCAAGGTTAGTTCCGCTGTTTGATTTACTTAGCTGGTAACCTTACGCCGCTAGGCCTTACCTCCACGCCTTTAGAATGATCTGTTTAGAATTATCTAGAAGTTTTAAGTTAATATATATTTGCCCCTAGAAATGCATGAGCAGCAGAAGAGATCCAGCCTGTCCCTTTGAAGGAGCCAAAGTTCGTCTGCCTCTCTCCTTTCTAGTGCATCAAGAGTGTGCGCTCTCTAGCAGGATTAACGGTTTTTATCAAATATATATTGCGTATAGTGTGTTCAGATGTTAATGAAACCTTGAATGTTACTTCAAGTGTATGATGTTAATGTAGGTACTCATTTAATATAAATCCTTGTAAATGGCCCTGTGAGATTTAGGTTAAAACTGTAAGTTTATTCATTTTTGCTTAACTGTTCGGTTACCTCGTGTGATCCAAAAGACGTAAGTGTATCAGTTACTATTATGTAAATTTCATTAAGGGTTTAATCATTTGAGTGTAAGTGTTAACTATTTTCATCAATCATCAAAATTAAATATTTGTGTAAAATTTAATTTCCAGTGAAACAAGTTGTTATATAATTTTCAGAGTGTAATATTTTCTTGTTTTAGTCTAAGGTTTTTATTCAGATTTAATATTTCAAGTGATTTAATTTTGGTAGTAATTCTTTTGTACTTTGTTAACCTTTTATAGAATATATTTATTTTTGTAAAGTGTGTATTATTTTGATCACCAGTATTTGTTAACAGTGATTGCTCGTAATCCCTGACTAGAACCAATGTAAGGGGTTGTTTTGAATAGTTCTTTTAAAGTAATCACCCAGTTTTATTTTGAGAGTAGCATAAGAGACCTTTGGATATTCGGTCTTTTTATACATGCCATAATATTCTCAGAGAGCGGGTATTTTTCAAGTATAACAGAATTATGTAAGAATAAACAGGTAGTTTGGAGCTCGGGAGTTTATGTAATTTGCCAGCTGTAAAATATATATATAATATATATATATATATATATATATATATATATATATATATATATATATATATATATATATATATATATATATATATATATAGGATCAATTTTTGCGCATTTAAACGTGTTTTTCATATTTCAAATAGACCATATATATTAATACATTAAAGTCTGGATTCTCTTAACAACCTTGGGATCAGAGCCCCAGGCGAAATCACTCATAGACTATAGTATCTGACCGACCGGGTTTCGAACCCTGGTCCAGGATACCTGTATGACATTGACCATACCACTCAGCCACTACATCTTTCATCGTGGCTGAGTGGTATGATCAATGTCATACAGGAATCCGGGACCATGGTTCGAAACCCAGCTGGTCAGATACTATAGTCTTTGAGTGATTTCGCCTGGGGCTCTGATCCCGAGGTCATTAAGAGAATCCAGACTTTAATGTATTAATATATATGGCGTATTTTATATATATATATAGATATATATATATATATATATATATATATATAATATATATATATAAAAAATATATATATATGTGTATATATATGTATATATATATATATATATATATATATATATATATATATGTATGTACATGTATGTATATATATATGTATATATATATATATATATATATATATGTGTGTGTGTGTGTGTGTATATATATATATATATATATGTACAGTATATATATATATATATATATATATATATATATATGTACAGTATATATATATATATATATATATATATATGTACAGTATATATATATATATATATATATATATATATATATATATATATATGTGTGTGTGTGTGTGTGTGTGTGTAATCATCAGTCAGTCCATTGCAGGACAAAGTCTTTATACATATCTTTCCACAGGCATCTGTTTATAGTCTTTCTATGCCGGTTTATACCCACAAATTTTCTTAGCTCGTCTATTTAACGTATTCTCTTCTTTCCCTTGCTTCTTTTACTATCTTAAAGGACCTATTCTGTTATTCTTAATGTCCATCTATTATTTGTCATTCTCATTATATGTCCTATCCATGTCCATTTCTATTTCTTACATGTTATTAGAATATACTCTACTTTACTTTGCTCTCGTATTCATGTTACTCTTTTTCTGTCTTTTAGTGTTAATCCCATCATTATTCTTTCCATAGTTCTTCGAGTTGTAACTAGCTTATGTTCTGAGGCTTTAGTAAGGCTCCCAGTTTCTGATGCATAAGTTATTACCGCTGTGAGAATCTGATTAAATACTTTTCTTTTTAAAGAGAGCGGTACTTTTACTTCTCATAATCTCAGTTTGTTTACCAAAAGTTCTTCTTTTAATTTCGGTCTCGTGTCCTGGGGAAACATTTACTGTCTGCCCTAAGCAAGTATATACATTAACAATATGTAGATCTTAATCTATAACTCTTATATATTGTCATTTTTATTGAATGACAAAATGGGTCTCGAAAGACTACAAAAGAAACAAGGGAAGAAAGATAAGACTATGCATTGATGAACTAAAAAAATTTGCGGATATAAATTGGAATAGAAAGACCATAAACAGATGTGAGTGGAAGGACGTGTCTGAGGATATTGTCTTGCAATAGGTTAGTTATGGCTGATGACATATGTATATATATATATATATATATATATATATATATATATATATATATATATATATATATATATGTGTGTGTGTTTGTGTATATGTATATATATATATATATATATATATATATATATATGTGTGTGTGTGTGTGTGTGTGTATTATATATATATATATATATATATATATATATATATATATATATATATATATATATATATATATATATATATATATATATATATGTGTGTGTGTGTGTGTATACACACTACACATATTGACCAAAAGATGAGAACGTTTAACTAATTAACCTTGTGATAAGGTCCTGGGTGTACAATAAAATATGTTTTAACTTCTGAAATTACATATATCCAGTAAGGCCTACTCACCCACGGATTCGACTATACTATCTTGAACTATTGATACCGTTATGAAAATATTCGCGGAAGAATCACTTATACACGACTGCTGAACCTGGCAGCACTGGGAAATTTTTTTAAAAACTTTGTGCTATTACATCCAACTACTTGTCTGGTTATCAATCAGTACAGTAAGCTGCTGTAAAGTCATACATCCTAAAGGTGTTTCACGAAAAGGGAGTATTGATGCAATGGTTTTAGTAAAAAACAATAACATTTTAAATAAACAAAAATGTAATTTACGGTTGTGATGATTTAATGGAAATATGCCTGCTGGGCAATTGCCAGACTGAGGTTCGAGTCCTGCTCGATGGTTTCTTGTAGTGTTTGCAGCCTCACTATCCCTGTGAGCTAAGGATGGGGGATTAGGGGAGCCTATATCTCTACCTGCTGAGTCGTCAACAGTTATTGCCTGGCCCTCCCTGATCCTAGCTTGGTTGGAGAGGGGCCTTGCATGACCGCTGATCATATATATATATATATATATATATATATATATATATATATATATATATATATATATATATATATATATACATATATATATATATATATATATATATATATATATATATATATATATATATATATATATATATCATCACCATCATCATCATCTCCTCCTGCACCTATTGACAGAAAGGTCCTCGGCTACATTTTGCCAGTCGTCTCTATCTTGAGCTTTTAACTCAATACTCCTCCATTCATTATCTACTTCACGCTTCATAGTCCTCATCCATGTAGGCCTGTGTCTTCCAATGCTTTTAGTGCCTTGTGGAGCCCATCTGAACGTTTGGTGAACTAATCTCTCTTGGGGAGTGCGAAAAGCGTGCCCAAACCTTCTTCATCTACCCCTCATCATGATTTCGTTCACATATGGCACTCGAGCAATCTCTCTTATACTCCCATTTCTAATCCTGTCCTGCCATTTAACTCACAATATCCTTCTGAGGCCTTTGTTCTCAAATCTACTAAATCTATTGGAGATTGTTTCATTGTCATACTATGACTCATGTCCATAGAGTAAAACCGATCTCACTAAACTGATGTATAGTCTGATTTTTATATGTAATTTCAAGTGATTTGATTTTTAAATTTTACTTAACCTAGCCATTATCTGATTTGCTTTTTTCAATATTTCACTTAACTCTAATTCTAAAGACCCTGTATTGTAGATCGTAATTCCTAAATACTTAGATGATTCTACCTCATTAATCCTTTCTCCTTCCAATTATATTTCATCTTCCATTGCATACTCCATTCTCATCATCTCTGTCTTTCTTCTTATTTATCTTCAGCCCAACATCGTGTGATATTTCATGCATTCTGGTAAGCAAGCATTGCAAATCCTGTGGTGTTCTGCTAACAAGGACAAAATCATCAGCATACTCTAGGTCCGCTAAATTCCTATCACCAATCCGGTTCAATCCTTGTCCACCATCTCTGACTGTTCTACGCATTACAAAATCTATGAGGAGGCTAAACAACATAGGTGACAACACATTTCCTTGGAGTACTCCGCTGTTCACTGGAAATTCATTTGATAGAACTCCATTAACATTAACTTTGCACTTGTTATGCTCATGAACAGACTTAATCAATTTTACATATTTAAGAGGAATTCCATTATAACGCAGCACAAAATAGGCCGGTGCACACTATCAAAGGCTTTTTTATAGTCCACAAATGCCATCAAAAGGGGATTTCTATATTCTACGCATCGCTATATAAGATGTCCCAAAATGAAAATTCAGTCAGTGCAACTTCTACCTTTTCTAAATCCTGCTTGTTCATCCCTCAGCTTTTCATCAACCTTCCTCCCCAGACTCTTTAGAATAAGCATACTATATATTTTCATAACAACTGACGAAAGTGCTATGCCTCTGTAATTAGTGCAATCAGTCAGATCTCCTTTTTTTTTGCTATTTTCACCAACACTCGTATCTCCCATTCAGGTTCTGCCTCTTCATGCCACATTCTACAAAACAATCTTGTAAGTAGTCTAGGAGTCACTTCATTTTCGGCCAGTATCATTTCGGCAGTTATTCCAACGTATCCAGGGGCTTTCCATCTCTTTAGTTTTTTTAGGATAGCTTCGACTTCAAAGACACTGAATTCATTCATGAGCACATCAAGGTCTTCATCAGCTTCAGGTATATTAATCAAATTATTCCCTTCTTATGTCCTGTTCTTAACCTCACTAAAGTGTTCCATCCAACATTGTCTTTCTTCATCTTCTGTGGCTACAACAGAGCCATCTCTCCTTTTGATGGGTAAATACTTCTTCTTTGCCTTAGTCGAGATTTCATTAAATAATTCTATAAGCAATTCTTACACCATAGCCACTTCCTGAATTCGTAGCTTTGTCAGCCTCATCTGCTTTACTGTCTAAATATTCTCTCCAGTCATTCCTGGCATTTCTTTTGACCTCACTTCCAATATTGGAATACTTAGCATGCTCTACCTTGAAATTTTCATTACTTCCTTGAAAGCTTTTAACAATCAATTTCTGTCTTTGTCTCCTTTTTATATTATCCAAAGTACCATTTGATATCCATGGCTTTCTCCTTGTAACTGAGTGTCCCAAGACTTCACTACTTACTTACTGATATGTTCTTAATATCACCATTCTTCATTAATTGTCTGTTCTGCGTCCCGTCTCTTAAAGTCTCTAAGACTGCAAATTGATTCCTACATTCTATTGCAAATGTTTCTCTGTGCTCTTCACCCAAAAGCTTAGCTATATCAAACCTAAGTATTCTATCCATCTTTCTGTTGGGTGCTTTCAGTTTTAATTTCAGTGTGGCAATGAGGAGCTGGTGATTACTACCATTATGTGCACCTCTATAGCTTCTTACATTTCTCAGTGTCCTCCTTCTCTCTTTATTAATGGCAATGGGATCTATCTGAAAAATGCCACATGGTGAAGTCCATGTATACTTGTGGATGTTCTTGTGTTGAAAAAGAGTACCTCCAATGACAAGATTGTTTGCTGAACAGAAACTTATGAAATGTGCTCCATTTTCATTTGCAACTTCGCCAAGACCCTCGACACCCATCACATTCTCTATCCCTTTATTATTTCTTACAACTTTAGCATTGATGTAGCCAATTACAATTTTCATATCTCTCAGGAATCTCATGCAGTTCTTCATAGTATTCATCTTACCTTTTTTCAGGGGAGTCATTTGTTGGGGCACAGCAAACTATAATACTCATATTGCACTCTGTGTGTGTGTGTGTCAGTGTCTGGGGTATTATCCTGTCTCTTGAGCAGTGTCACTGTCCTTTGCCTCTGCCATTCATAAGTGGCCTTTGAACCTTTAAGAACACCAAAATGGAACAAATTTGGCCATTTTGAAGTTGTGTCGTTAACACTTTTAATGTTTTCGAAGGTTACATTTTCCCCATATTTTCCATGTTTTTTCTCAAAAACAATGCTTACCGGTAAAAGGTATACTGTAGATACTGAAATATTTATTTCAATAAGGGTTTTCTCAAAAATTAAAACGTTTTCCGCAAACAATCCTTAAATTTCAATAGTTGTTTCAAGGGAAAAAAATTACTTTGGTTTCATAACCCAAGACAGTGGAAGACCATGGTACAGAGGCTATGGCACTTCTCAAGACTAGAGAACAATGGTTTGAGTTTGGAGTGTCATTCTCCGAGAAGAACTGCTTACCATAGCTAAAGAGTCCCTTCTACCATTGCCAAGACGAAATTAGCCACTGAAAATTTGCACTGCAGTAGTAGTTAACCCTTTAAGCGAAGAAGAATTGTTCGGCAATCTCAGTATATGAGGAAAGAGGAGTGTGTAAAGAATAGGTCAGACTATTCGGTGTATGCATAGGTAAAGGAAAAGGGAGCCGTGACCGGAGAGAGATCCAGTGTAGTTCTCTATGGCCTGCCAAAGGACCCAATAACTTTCTAGCAGTAGCATCTCAACGGGTGGCTGGTGACTTGGCCAACAGTTATTCGGAATTCAAAATATTTCAAGACTAAGCCAGTAAGCATTGCATTAAAAAGATATAGTTCTAGGAAAAGAGGGAGATATGCTGAACTGTAAAGCAATATCAGCCCTCTTCAGTTTTAGTACTGATTTTGCATCTCTTGATGACCTAAGAAAGGAAAAATTCCAGGGCAAAGTCATCGTGTTGATGTTGAAGATCTGCCACCTATGAATGATGTAGCTAAATATCCCTTATTTTGTGTTTATTATCAAGCGCAAATCTGCTATGAAATAGGGATATTTAATTTGATGATTAGGGTTGGAAGAGAAATTAGAAAAAAAAAACAATACCCTGCACAATGAATAACAGCCTTGCTTCTGGTGTCTTGCTATAAATAATTAGATGCAAATGTACGGGCTTTTGTCTCATTCGGCAATTCATGTAAAAAGCATGACCTTCGTGTACGGTTTCATGTGAGTATCGTCAAGATAACATTTGTGTTATAATAGATGAAGACACTGAACATGACTAATTTAGTTCCTTCATGATTATACTCAGAGTCAGAATAACTGAAGTTTTTATATTTTTTTCTGTTATATTTCTATCAGCTCAAGGAGCTGATAAATCAGTTGTTGTTTGTCATTTTAGGTTATCTCGTATCTGTTACAAGCAATGTAATCTCTATGTCAATTTTCAAGATAATTTTTTATTCTTATTATTAAGTGCAGTGCATTTGATTGAAGTTATTACATTTCCTAAGGATCGGATTCCCTGCCTGAAAATAATTTATTATGAATGTATTCCTATTTATTAATAAGAAAACATATATAATCAAGGTATTCAAATATTAAAAAGAATTTTTAGGAGATTCCATCTTAAGCAATGAAAACAACCACCATTTTGAATATGGAATTACGCAAATTCGGGAGGAAAAAATTCTGTAATTTTTTTCTTTCTGTGATGTTCAGACTATTGTCATTTACTTGACAAAAACCACTATTTTCATCTATTTCCCATGGATTGGAAATTAAGTAAATTTTCTTTTTAGCATCTCTTGTACAAAATATTAGCATGTAAAGAAAAACAAATATGCCAGAATAAAGTAAAACCTTATTTCAAAAAGTCCAGTTGCACAATATTTTACTGTAAAATTGGTAGTTTAGGATATATTGAAGGAAATGAGAAATTTTATTTATGTACTTTTTTTTAAATATGTGTATTCCTTGTATTCTAATTTTGGGATTGCTTGTAAAAAAGATTAATAAATTTTAGAGGAAAAACTTATGGAAAAAAAACTTATGTAAAATTAGTTTCTTATTTCTATGTTCCTCTCCTGATGTTAATATTGCTTTCTCCAGAAGCTCGGCTTAATCAGCCTTTACCAGTCAAATTTTAAAATCTTCCCATTTCGTTCCCGTCAATAAACACGCTTAGTAAAGGAAGGAGCAATTTAGCGGTAAATGACGCACTATCCTAAATTGTCTCTAGTTTATTCAGTCTTCTGATACTGATCAGACCTATATTAGTTTTATCTAGATTGTTTGTTTATTACTGCACCGATACTGATCAGGTTTATATTAGTTTTCTCTAGACTGTTTGCCATTACTGCACATTAAGATGTTTTCCCCTGATTTTTTAGCAATTGCTACGTGGACTAGCCTGACTTCCATAGTCGGGTGGTGTAGTGGTCTTAATAACACAGTGTTCCTTTAGTAAGGGCTATGAATATTCACTGTGCTTTAAGAGTCGTATAATGCATGTGTATTTCATACACGTTCATACACTGCCATGCTATAGCTCTTTTTCCTCTCTCTCCCTCATTCCTGTTTAAGCTTGCTATTAAATGTTTTACATTGTTGAGATTTTATTCCATTGTTACCCTCAACCACTTGTATATAAGCTTGTTATCTCGTTTGAATAAAGTTGGTTATATCTAGGTCGTCTTGTTGTGAAGACCCTTAACGGTCTGCTACATTAGTGGCTCCCCAAGTGACCGCTGCCCACCCACCTTCTCGCTCACCGCTGGGCCCTACTCTTTTACAATACCGCCCAACAAACTAAGTTTTACCGAAGCCGTGTCAATGAAACTGCCACCCTTTGCCAGTAGAGAAGCTGTTGCCTGGATTTAGCACCGAAGTTCAGTTTAGCATCAAGGGCTAGACTCGCTCAAGAAGCAAAGAAAACTATCTCCTTAAGGACATTTTCCTGGAAATCTCCTATTGGCTTTGTGATCAAGGGAAAGCCCCAAATAGAGGATGGCCCCCTTAAAACATACCTCCTTGAGCAGTACTCACCATTGCCAGCCACCTGTAAAGCCAAGCTATGTCAGTTCACTCAACAACCTTTGAGGGATCAAAAGGCTTCTCTCACTTTCAGGGAAATAAATGACCAGTATCGCTTACCCGCAACCAGCTGCAGACGGATCACCCAGAGAAGTGAACCTACTTTGTGCCCTTTGGGTACAACACCTACCTGAACGTGTACAAACGTCTTGAAGAAGGACAATACCCTAGAGATTGACCATATTACATATGATCAGCATCAAAGCCTCATCTCCACCCAAGCTAGGACCAAGGGGGGCCAGGCAATGGCTGCTGATGACTCAGCAGATAGACCTATAGGCTCACCCAAACCCTGCATCCTTAGCTCACAAGAATAGTGAGGTTGCAGCAACCAAAGAAACTAATGTGTCTGAACAGGACTCCAATTTAGTACTTTCTGGCCAGTCAAAGGACCCAATAACTCTCTAGCGTTATATCTCAACGGGTGGCTGGTGCCCCGGCCAATTTACTACCGACTAATTATATATAATTTGTATTTTTCCTAGCTATACGAACCTGAGTCATTTACCAAGGGTCCTGCCTCAGCCACCCCGCTAGTCTTTGACCAGAGGAGTGTTGTGAGAAAGGGCTCGATACAAGCCTAACCCATTATGCACAGCAGTTGCCCAGCAATACAGCATGATGTAATGTACCAATTTCTGTTTGACTGTCTGGCCTTAGTAAACTAATCCAAAAGTAACGCCTTTAAATTATTCAGGTTTGTATAGCTAGGGAAAATAAGAATTATATAAAATGTGTAGTTTTTCAGCTTAAAAATTAATAAATCAAATAACAGTAACAAATAAAGAAACAGAAATTCTGTATGGTAGCAAGAACACAAAACGTCTAAATATGTTTGCTGAAGGTAATCGTCTGTTCCCTAGTTTGCAATTTGGCTTTCGTAAAGGCCATTGAGCATGTGATGCCCTTCTTACAATCTCCAATGCTGACAAATCCCTTGGTTGTGGTCAGAAAGTTCATAAGATTGGCCTTGATTTTAGTGCTGCCTTTGACAGTGTTAATAGTGAGGCCCGTGTTTTCAAACTCGAACAGTTGGGAGTGGGTGGGCCTTTTCTTAGCATCATTATTGAATTTTTAAGTATTAGATTGCAAAGAGCTGTTATTGATGGACACCTTAGTGAGTATAGGAATGTGATATTTGGTATTCCAAAGGGTAGTGTTCTTGGTCCATTACTTTTTTATTACAGTATATACACATGACATTTGGTTTGGCCTAGAAAACTAGCTCACTGCATATGCAGATGATGCTACCGTCTTTGCCCCATTTCCAATCTGGGATTGCTGAATCCCTTATTAGAGATCTAGCTAAAATTGGTGCTTGGTGCAAATTTTAGGGCATGAAGTTGAATCCCAACAAAACTCAAAGTATGATTGTATGTAGGTTAAGGACAGTGGCTTCTCAACATCTGGATCTCAGCATTGATAATGTTTCTTTAACTTTGCATGACTTAACATTCTAAGTGTGATTCTCAACAGCAAATTTACTTTTGCAAAACACATTAGATCTGTGTCTTCTTCAATTGCACAAAAAAAAAAATGGCTATTAAGAAACTTTGATAAGATTTCGACCAATGGGTCGCCGTACGCCATTTCAGATGTCGAGACATCCAGGGTATCCTTAGGAGTGGTCCTTAGTCCCAGGAGGACCCAGGAAAGTTGGGTAAGCCATTTGGAGTCCTTGCAGCGGGACATCAAAGCTGCTTTGAGGGTACGGTGAAAAGTTCAACCATACCGTTGGCAGCAGAGTTGTACGCTGTTGTCTGGTGTAGGGTGATACCCAGAAGATTCTCTAATTATGTCCACAATTGTGAGGTGAAAGTGATACCCCTGTTGGAAGTAATATGCTCAGGGATACCAAATCTCGCTATCCATCCTGAGAGTAAGGCAAATGTACATGAGGTGGACGTTGCAGTTTCCATAGGAATGGCTTCAGGCCAACGAGTGGCACGGTGGATGACAATAAACCTATAACGATGTTCTTGTGATGTGTGGGTGGGGGACATACAACATCGACGTGGATGTTGACAAAGCACCACTGAGGTTCAGGAAAGGTGCCCACTCCTGAAACTTTGTTTCTATGTACCTTTGAGGCATGAAGTACAGGTGCGGACCCAATCCTTAGCATCCTTAGTAATGCCATGCCAAATGAATTTAGTCTTCAGTAGCTGTGCAGTAGAATGATGCGAGGTATGTGAAAGGCAATGAATAAAATCAAACACCTTTCGGCGCATGGGAGAAAGTATCTATGGTCTAGGTCTACCAGTACCAACGTCACAGAGGAGGGAGGCGTTAGAGTCTTGAGAGGGACGTCCTCCCAATGGAGGGATGTGCAGGATGTCCTACTTGCTTGGTACTCTGGATCTTTTCGTTGGGCTTCTGCCAAGGCATTGTAAGCCAATCCCAGGTGAATGGCGGCAAATGTGTTTCTCGACGGGGCATCGGTAACATTTTCCCAGTGCTAAAAGGTGCAATTGTATCCAGCCACAGCAGAGAGATTTCGGTGTTAAGTGACGGAGCAAGTGTCGGACTGACGAGTGAGGGTGTGCACCAGAGGCATATAGTCTGTGCGAATGATGAAAGGCGTACCTTTCAAGAAATGGCAAAAGTGATGGACAGCCAAGTGCACGGCCAGCAATTTGCAGTCAAAGGTAGAGTAGCCGGGTTCCGCCTTGGACAGTTTTCTACTGAAGAAGGCAAATGGGCGGGGCAAGCTGTTGTCCACCTGGTTGAGAACTGCCCCAATAGCGACGTCACTGTTATCGATTGAGAGAAGGAAAGGCAGCAGCGGTTGATAGGGCAGTCTTTGCGTTACAGCGGCCGCTTCTTGAAAGGGACCCTACTTCAGGTCTTTTGGCTTGCCCTTGAGGAAGGTGTAGAGGGGGCAAGCATGGTGGCGATGGCTGGCAGGAAACGGTGAAAATAGTTGATAATGGCCAAGAATTCTTGTTGTGCTTTGATTGTCGAGGGCGTGGGCAAGCTCTAAACAGTTGCTACCTTTTCAGGGAGGGGTTGGACTTCTTCAGGAGTGATGCGGTGCCCTAAGAATGATACATCGTTGGCGCCAAAGGTACACTTGTCGCACCGGACTACATGGCCGTTCTGTTGTAGGTGGTCGAGAATGATGCATACGGGACGAAGATGTTCCTCTTTGGAGGAAGAGAACACAAGCATGTCGTCCATGTAACATATACCGAATGGGAGGTCCTCTAAGATGCCGTCCATGAGATGTTGAAAAGTGGCCCCAGCATTGCAAAGGCCAAAACAGGAGTAATTGAATGTGTATGTACCGAAGGGGATGGTGATGGCAGTCTTGGGGATTTTTTCTGGGTTCATGGGCAACTGATAATACCCTTTCAGGAGGTCGAGCTTGGAAAAAACCTATGCTTTGTGCAAGTAGGAGGCCACGTCAACGATGTTTGGGAGCGGGTAGTGATCCAGTTCTGTCTGCAAGTTCAGGTGCCTGTAATCTCCAAACGGATGCAGAGAGACATCTTTTTTAAGATGATGTAAGGGTGCCGTTCATGGGCTTGAGGCCATTTGGCGGCCCATTTCTTCCATTTCAGCGAATGTTTAATGGGGGCCAGCTGGCTAATGCCATTTTGTAAGGACAGGACTTTGACATTCATATCACTTAATAAGATGGCTTAGGACATCTCCAAACTGCATAGGAATTTTGACTCTGACCTTCGGTTCTGCGACAGCAGGGCAAATTATCCTGAAAATTAGTGTTTTCCAAATTCTATTTCCTCCCTTGATAATTAATATTAAGACCCTATATAGACCTGATGTAGACCTCCAAGCTAATAAAGTTTTTATTCTAAAAGTAATTTTTTTTACTAGATATGAATTTTTTCATTATGGTAAATAAAAATCCTTAAAATCAAGGAAAAAGTTAAGAACAAAAATATAAAATAAAAACTGGAGAAAAGGGCAATATTTGATTGTTTTACGATGTCTTTCTAAGTTATATATCGAATTTTAATATATCTTTAAAATTAAGTGAGAGGATAGAATTTGAAGGTCAATAAGTATAGTTTTGAGATACGGGTGTTCAATGTTTTCCATTGTCTTATTACAAAGACAATATTGATAAATCATATTTATTATGAATCTTATGTTCCTTTTTGGATATTAATAAACCAAAACAAAGTTATTTATCATAATTTAATCATAAAAGAAGATCCCGTTGCTCAATATCTTTCTTCTTTATGCAAGATCGTCGCTCCTTCATCATCTCTCTCCTTCACTAATTCTGCTAATTTCGTCGATATTACCCACTTCTGAACTCTTTATTCGAGTGAATTTTCTTCTTCCTTATGTTAGTGAGACGTTGATATTGTCTTTTCCTCTTTGGCATGATGAAAGTCATGCCAAAACCGAGAAAAACAGACGTAAAAATTAGTGAGTGTCAGAGGTGAAACTCAAACGTGTACTCTCTATGAGGTTTATTCTAGGACTGAAGGGCAAAGGGTGTAATTACCTTGTAATACATCGTTTTGTGACTCTTGGAATCTATACAGATGCCATTGCTCACAATTTTTATTATATTAAAATGTAATTATTATCAGAATTTACAATAACAGAAGAAATACTGCCTTTTCTTGTAGGGAACAATGTTTTTGGTTTATTGTGTTACTTTTACTAATTACCCTGTAACTATGAATGTAAGGGGAATTTTGACAAAATATTTTGTTTACGCATTCTCCATTGCCATACGAAGTTCAGTGATTTTTTTTCAGGATTTTGTGTTTTTCTCCATATACCCCCATATATTGGCATACCGGCCAGGTCCCTTTAGGCTGCCAAACGATCTGGTGTCAGAGGTCTGAATCTGGCAAACACTATGGGCCATGTTGTCTTGATAGGATGATAAATACCATGTTTCGCCGGAACCGTGGGCGTTTGACGAAGTTCTGGACAGAAAACTTCCGGGTAGGCATCCGTGGGTGTGCTGACGTAGAGAGCGAGGTCTAAGGGACCGTGTTGGAGAGGCGTCGAGGAAAACGAATCCATGTTGACTAACCATCGGTGAGCTACATTGACCAGGAGGTGGAATTGTGAGACGAAATCTGCACCAAGGATTGGCTATGTAACGTTAGCAACGAGAAACTTACAAATATATTCGACGCTTCCAAGCGTTAAAGTGAGGGTTTCATAACCGTGGGTAGGTATCACAGATCCGATGGCAGCTATCAGGCAGATGTTGGCAGACTTTGACAGACTATATGGTGTCCTAGAGAGTTGCCTTGACAGAAGAGAACAGCAAGCACCCGTGTATACCAAAAAATGTACGCCAGTACCTTGCGTCATGTAAATAGAAAAGATTAGTCACAGGGGAGACCCCTACCACAAGCAATGGCCCAATTAAATGCTTTTTTTGGATCACTGACAACCATTCACATATTTCTTCGCAGCAGCCCTGAATTTGGAGTGGTAGCAGTATAACTGCATCCGATGGGCATCAGTAAATAACTCTAGAGGTTGTCAGTCGGGCCGTTACCGGGGGGGGGGGGGGGTGATATATGTGGATTGGAACGGCTTTGACGCTGGTCCGGTACGTCATGGGGTGGGCGTCTTTGTCCTACCGCGTTCATGTCATCTTCGGTCAATGTTGAATAGGTCTCCAACTCATCATGAGTGGAGGGCTGGAAGGTGGTGAAGTAGCTGCCCATAAGGGCATCGACTTTGGTCATCAGGTTCTTTGTGGGCAAAATATCGACATCGGGGATAGCAGCACATACAGGTTCAGGTAGGCGCCATACCCAAAGGGCACAAAGTAGATTCACTTTACGAGGAGAGCCATTTACGGCAGATTGCATATGAGCAATTTTGGACATTTCCCTGAGGGGAAGCGAAGCCTTTTGGTCCCTCAACAGTTGTTGAGAGAGCTGAAGTTGCTATGTGGGCGACTGGTGATGGCGAGTACCGCTCCAGGAGGTATGATTTGAGGTCTTCGTATGTTATGGGGTTATACCCTTGCTTGCACAGTCACTCAGAGATTTCCGGAAAAGTGTCCCTGGGGATCGCCGCTAGAACGTTATATGCTTTGGTGCTTGACCGAGTCACCCCCTTGATGCAAACCTGGACTTCAGCTTGCTGGAACCAGGCCAACGCTTCTCCGCTTGCAAAGGGGGGTAGTTTTATTGAGGTGGCATGTGTTAAAGAAGCAGGTTCAGTAGACGGCATCTTAAATCAGTAAGGCAGAGCAGTGAGGGGGAGGCGGGAGGTAACGGTCACTTCGCTGGTCACCAATGTGCAAGTGAGCAGTTAGTTTGTAACTGAGAGACGAGTCGAATGCAATTAACTTTATTTGGAAGCAGCATGAGTATAAATATAACCTGTTCCAGTCAAGAACAGCACAAAATTTCAAACACAATGACATAGGAAAATACACGCATAAACAGGTTATCAATGTGAGGGGAGAGCGATAACGACAATACTGTTTACAGTATAAAAAACAGAAATACCATCACAGTGGACGAGCAAAGTGTGATACATGTGCGGTACACTAAAGTGTTTTAATTCTTTCATTCTACCTTGACTCAAGTATTGTTCTCCTGTCTGATCTTCAGCTGCTGATTCGCATCTTAATTTGTTGGACTGGAACTTATGGTCTATTAAGTCTCTTATTCCTAATGTGACAAATTTGGAAATAATTTGTATTTTTCCCTAACTAATACAAACCTGTAGTTATTTATATGGATATTCTTTTGGCAAAGCTGTAAGGTAGCTAATAGACTAAAAAGTGTGAGGTAGCAACCTTACATAACCCCTGTAGTGGGTAGGTTAGGGGTGGCTGTGGGGTAACCCAGCCACTTATCTCCACTGACAGATCGGTAAGCTCCCTCACTTTTTTATTGCAGGTATTGCAGGCAGGACTAATAGGGGGCCAGGTGATGGCGGGACAATCTATATAAATAACTACAGGTTTGTATTAGTTATGGAAAAATACAAGTTATTTCCAAATTTGTCATTTGTTCCTTCACTAATAAACCTTTCGTTATTTTCGTAGATGACACCCTTAGATGGTTGGTAAGTCCGACTTCTGGCTTAATCATTGACCTGGGTTTTCCTAGCACAGTATTAGACTGTATCTAAGAAGAACCTCGACTCCTACTTGATAAACACAAAGTGAGTATTATTATGGCCTGAGCAGCCTTGTGGTTGTGGAATATAGCATATGAATGTCTAAGTAAGAGTATTCGAGTTCTTAAACAGGAATGTTACACATTACATACATATAGATGTTTCCCAATGCCTACATCGCGGGAAGTATTGGAGACATGTACAAGTATAAAAAACTATTAACTTTACTAGGACACCTAAGGGAAGTGGTTCTTAATTGCAGAGGGACCCATGGCGCTCTTCCCCAAAAGAGGGGAAGATGAAGAAAGGAAAAGGCGAGACATACTTTCATTCATCCCAGGCTTAACCCAGGTAACCAATATTCTCAACCATCTGCTACTTGTCCAACAAAGAGTCTGAGGTATTCTTAAACCCCCTGTTGTGCAGGCACCACAGGACCGATAGAATAGGTATCAAGTTTCCTGTGGGTTCCGTCTTGGAGGTAGTGGGCGATGAAAGTTGTCTGACGCTTCCACACGCCTGCTTGTAAAGCTTGCAATATAGAGTAATTGCATTTAAACCCCTTGGATGTACTGTTACCTCTGACATCATGAGCTCTAGGTCTTCGAGCTTGAGGAGGGCCAGAATTAAGAGCAAAGTCTATGACTTATCGAATCCAAGAAGAAATGGTATTCTTGGTGACCCTCCTTATAATCCTACCCGAGCTAACAAAAAGAGCTGAAAGCTGCGGTCGAGTCACTGCAGTGCGTTTAACGTAATATTTCAAACTCATTACTGGGCAAAGTAACAGTTAATCCGGGTCAGAGGTTACAGAACGCAGACTTGTAATCTGAAAGGGCCCGAATCTAGGGTCCGGTACCCCCGGATTTTGAGTCTTTGCAATGAACTCTGGGACGAAGCTGAGTGTCACTTCCCCCAATCCCCTTAAATGGGGGATGACGTATGATAGACCATAAAGTTCACTTACTTTGACGAGGCTAAACCAAGTAGGAATGCCGTCTTCAAAGTGAAATCACGATCTATTGCATGGCGTAGTTTTTTGTAAGGGGGACCCTTTAAGGATCTCAAAATACGAACCACATTCCAAGGAGGAGGTCTAATCTCCAACTGGGGCATGTGATCTCATAAATCCATATGAGTACCTTCCCAGATGTTGAAGCCTTGATGAGGATGGGAGGCTTAGGGATTATCAGCTGGGCTCTAATGAACAGTGGGAACTGCTTTCCCACTGGACCTTGGTGCTTAATATTTGATCCAACTAAATTAGTCAGTACTTTCTCTTTTCCTTTTGGTTATTTCTTTTATTTTCCCATCTCTTCTTCTTGGGCAAGAACTTGTTGACGACTTTGGCTTGTTTGATTATAGTTTGGCTGGGTCTTTGGATTTGGCGTAGTGTGGGATGGATGACATGCCCTCTCAACCTGTACAAATTTAGACAACATCACCCTCTGGCAGACCCCATTGGGTGCAGACTTAGTTTGTTAAGAGTCAGGCTCCAGTGATCCGGTTTTAAGTCGCCCATATCTGTGGGCAATGGGTGACGCCAGGCATTGGAGTCGTCGGTGGGAGGAGCTAACCACCCCCACTGACCAGTATATGCCCACCTAAAGAGAGGCAGCCCTCTCTAAAAGAGGACTGGTCCCTACTGAAGCCTCTTCTCGTGTTAGGCCACATGGGATAGGAGGACTTACATCCTCCTACAAGAGGTGGAAAACCCAGCTTGCTTCTTGTATACAAACCAATCCCTCTGTTGACGACCTGGAAAATACAAACATGGATTTCAGTACAGACTATTCCAACTCAGGTTCTACTATTGTAACGTTAGAACCTTATTCACGCCATGTAAAGAATGAGTATAAGAAAACATTAGAGAAGAAGTGAGAGAGTGGGAAATGATGACAGGACAGACAAAATATAGACAAGTAGAAGTATTACCTGGTTACTATGTAGTGATCTATGAAAAAATTTTAATTTTGGAATTTGAAAATGTAAGACATGAACATGTGAATGTTTTTAAAACTAATAGGGAAATAGTGAATATATGTGGAGGCAGCCAAAAATTCTTCCCCAAGGAAATGGAAGTCTCTTGATAGAGACACTATCTCCAATACAAAGAGAAAGATTAAAAGCACTTTCAACATTGGATGGCCATTGTGTCAAATGCTTTTTGCACCCTATTTTCAGTCAGAGTTGGGGTGTGGTATATGCTCCAGAATTGCGAGACATAGAGGAAAAAGAAATTGAGGATGAACTGAAAAGTCAAGGAGTAGTAAAAGTAGTTAGAATGAGAAAGAGTTGGTGAAAAACATATTCCTCATATTACTTTAATTGTAACATCTGATCAATACAGACTACCTAATGTTAATAAAGCTGGTTGGCTATCTTTGAAGGTGAAACCATACATCCCTTCACCATTGCGATGTTATCATTGCCAAATGTATGGCCATTTAAGTCAGAAGTGCAACGAAAAACTAAATAAGCCAACTCTTTGTGCCAACTTTGGAAAAAATAGTCATGGAGCATGTACAGAAAATCAAAGTTGTATACATTGTAGGGAAGCACACCCAACTACATCTAAAAATTGAGTTAAGTTTATTTTTCAAAAAGAAATTCAGGCCATTAGAACCACGGAAAGAGGTTCAAAGCGGCTCATAAAAGAGGGCAACACTTTTAACTGGTTTTAAGGAAAATCATGCCAAAGCACACACGAAAATAGTATCCTCACTTCCAACATAAATAAATATATGAAAGTAGTTAAAGAAGATGAAAGTCCAATTGAAAATTTATATCCAGAAAGTGTGGAAAAATCAAAACAGATACTTAAAGATCTCAAAGATATTCAAAAGCCATCTGCTCTCATTGTAAACAAAAGTACAAAACTCTCTCAGGCTGTGTCCCTGCCTAATTTGATGGAGGTTCCACTTGAAACCAATTTACCTGGTGTACCTGTAGTGGGGAAGGTGCAAACTCCTGGTAGCTCACGACCTTTTAATCGAAAAAGAGAGATCCCCCCATCTCTCTCGTCTCCTATCATAAGAAACATTAATGTCATGACTTCAAATAGATATGATGTCTTGTCTGCCAATGTTTCTGATCAACTGGAAGACAACTTAAATAGATAAAATATTCAAGTTGAGGTCCATCATCCACCTCAACAATTAGATCAAAAGAACAAAAATAAAAAGATAAACACAAAACCCAATGTATCAAGATCCTCTCTAGGGAAACCATCGGTAAATTGTGTTAGATTAATGATTGCCAATGGAAAGACTTCATCCAAGGTGTCTCCCAACAAATAAACCATAATATTTCCTCCATTTGCAATGGAATTGTCAGGGTTTAAGGGCCACACAGGAAAACTTAAACTCCTCATTCATGAGCACTCCCTTATAATTGTATGTCTACAGGAGAGCAATCTCGTTGCTAATACTCCTTGTCCTCGAGAGTATGTTAGCTATAGGACACCATATGATCAACGAGCAAGAAACCATGGGGGAAGTCTTACATATGTTCCCCAAATATCCTTGTCTATCTGTAACCATCTGCAGGGAGTGGTTGTACAAATAGATATAGGGAGAAAATACACAATCTGCTCTCTTTACTTGCCTCCTAATGATAACATGTTGTATGATAATTTATTAGAGATGATTCAACAACTCCCTCAACCTTTTCTCTTACTAGGAGATTTTAATAGTTGACATCCTTTATGGGGCGATGTTTTAGAAAACGCAAGGGGTAATATTATATCATCAGTTCTGGAGAATCAAAATGTAGGACTCCTTAATACAGGAGAGCACACACACTTTCATGTTCAGACAACTACCTTGTCATGCATTGACCTATCAATTGCAAGCTCTAACGGTCCTATCAATTTTGATTGGAGAACATTAGATGATTGGCATAAGAGTTATTATGCATCAATAATAAACACCAACAATGGTCCACCTTTACAGAGATCGCCATGGTGGAATCTTTACAAGATGGACTGGGATAGATTTCGGGAGTTAAGTGAAATTGAAGGAAATGCAGAACAGTTTGAAAGTGTTGATGATACCATAGACTTACTGAATGGAACTCTTCATACAGCAGCAGTCAATTCAATTCCAAAAACAACAGGGCTATTCAAACGACGACCAGTCTCCTGGTGGTCTTAGGAACTAACTGCCCTGCCGAGAGCCACAAGAAAGTCTTTAACTCGATTGTGCAGACGCCTTACTGAGGAGAATTTAATCATATACAAGAAATGTAGAGCACAATTCCGTCGTGCCATGAAAGAAGCTAAATGCCAGTCTCGGGTGACTTTTGTTTCCCCCATTAATAGTAGAACTCCACCATCTTTTGTGTGGAGGAAAATAAAAAAGATAGCAGGCAAATTCACCCCCAACCTCCCACCAGTGTTGAAGGTGAATGGTCAGTATGTGACTGGAGCAACTGAGGTTAGCAATGCATTGGCTTATCATTTCCCCAATGTATAAAGTAAGTGTAAAGTAGCTCCTGGTTACCAGTATAGAAGCAATGAGGAATGAAAAATGATAAATTTTGCAACAGAAAAGGTGGAATCCTACAATAATCCTTTTACCGAAAGGGAATATGATTACACACTTGTTAATTGCAATGTTACAGCCCCTGGTCCTCATGGAACTCCATATGCAATGATTAAACATGTACCTGGTAATACAAAGTTATTCATTTTAAGCATTATTAACAGAATATGGCATGATCATAGTTATCCAAGTGTTCGGGAACTAGCCATTATTTTATCATTTTTCAAAGCCAGTAAGGATACGATTTTATCAGCCAACTACAGACCTATTGCATTGACATGTTTATGTAAGATCATGGGAAAGCTGGTCAATGCAAGACTGGTGTGGTACCTGGAGAAGAAAGGTATTTTATCGCCTATCCCGTGTTGATTTAGGAAAATGCATTCAACGACTGATGTCGTAATACGACTTGAGTCCTCTATTTGTGAATCCTTTTCTTCAAAACAGCACCATGTAAGTCTTTTTTGACGTCAAAAAGGTATATGATACTGCATG
Organism: Palaemon carinicauda; assembly: GCF_036898095.1. Classification (NCBI taxonomy): domain Eukaryota; kingdom Metazoa; phylum Arthropoda; class Malacostraca; order Decapoda; family Palaemonidae; genus Palaemon; species Palaemon carinicauda. The sequence goes on along the minus strand of NC_090741.1, from coordinate 106,943,618 downwards.
GAGATATGGTATTCTTAAAACCATTCATAATTTAGGACTGAGACGAGAGCTACCATTGTTCATTCAAGCATTTGTTTCACATAGATTTTTTCAAGTTTGAGTAGCTGAAATTGTCAGAGAAGGAATGTCAGGAAGAGGGAGTTCCTCAGGGTAGTGTGCAAAGTGAAACCGTATTATTATTATTATTATTATTATTATTATTATTATTATTATTATTATTATTACTTGCTAGGGTACAACCGTAGTTCGAAAAACAGAATGCTATAAGCCCAGGGGCCCAAACAGGGAAAATAGCCCAGTGAGGAAGGAAACAAGGAAAAATAAAATATTTTAAGAATAGTAACAAAATTAAAATAAATATTTCCTATATAAACTATAAAAACTTTAACGAAACAAGATAGAATAGTCTGCCCGAGTGTACCCTCAAGCAAGAGAACTCTAACCCAAGACAGTGGAAGACCATCGTACAGAGGCTATGGCACTATCCAAGACAAGAGAACAGTGGGATATCCTCAGTCATTCCTAGAGAAATTCTCTCAACACTATTTGTAGATGACCTATATAACACTTTCTAGAGCTAGAATGGCAATGGTTGAGAGAGAGTACATCCAGACCCGGATATGTACATCAATGGTCAACGTATCCCATGCGTAAATGAAGTTAGATTGTTGGGATTGATATTTGATTGTAGTCTTACATGGGTTCCTCACTTGAAAGCTTTAAAAGTAAAGTGTCTTGAGGCTTTGAATCTTTTAAAAGTTTTGTCCCATGCATCATGTGGGGGTAGACTGTAAAACTATTTTAAAGTTATACAAGGCTTTAATTTTTTTTCAAAAAATAGTTATGGATGTGAAATATACTCCTCAGTCACCCCCAAGCCAATTAAAGATTTGGAATTCTATACACCATACTGGTATCAGATTGCCAACAGGAGCATTCATAACTTCACCTATTCCAAGCCTCCTTGTTGATCCCTGAGAATTACTGTTAGACTTTTACCGAAAGTCTTCTGTTATTCGGTATTGGTTTAGGTTGCAAAGACTTCCTAATTCTTTAGCCTATCAGACTGCAAGCCTCGTAAAGCAAACATCATACTTTTGAGATGCACCCAAAATCTCCTCAACCTTATGGTTTTCGGGTCAAACAATTTAAAGTCAGTCTTGATAAAGCTAAAATTAAGGTGCTTCCCTTTAAGGTATCATCAACGCCTCTATGGAAATTACCAGAGATATCTTTTTGTAAATATTTCATTGGAGTTAAAAAGAATAAGACTAACTTAGAAGCCAGGTCTTTTTATGAAACATATTGTAGAACATAAGGAATCGACTTGTATATATACTGATGGCTCAAAATATGATGCTGGCGCTGGGTTTGAAGTATATAGAAATGCTTTTAATTGTACAGGTGCACTTCCTCTAACAGCTACCATATTTACAGTCAAATTATACGGCATATTAACCCCAGTTGAAAAAATAGTGTTGGAAGAGGGGGATAATTTTAACATTTTTAGTGATGTAAAGAGTGTCCTTTAAACTTTAGAAGTTTTTAATTCCAGTAACCTTTTAGTTTTAAAGATTTTAGAATGGCTTTTTATTATTGGACTGAGAAGTATAACAGTTCCATTTTGCCGGATTCCAGCACACGTAGGTGTGTCTAGAAACGAGATGGCAGATTTACTGGCAAAGAATGCTGCTGCTGAAATGCGACCAAGAAGGTATCCTATTCTTTGTGATGAATGTTTACCCAACATTAAGAATTTGATTTCTAATTGCTGGCAACAGCATTGGGATGGTTTGGTTGAAAATAAGGTGCAAGAGGTAACGAATGTTATATCCCCCTGGAAGTATAACATGATGCCCTGAAAGTGGATGACTACTCTTTGTCATCTCCGCATTGGTCACACTCGGTTGACACATGAATATCTGCTTACTGGCCAATACCAGAGTTATTGTGACGACTGTTTGGTACACTTGACATGAGGCATTTGTTGACCGAATGTCCCACTTTTAGTAGTGAAAGAAATAGATATCTGTTTGAGGCTTGAGATGAGGATGGCAGGTTTATCCTTGCCAAGGTTCTTGGACGTGATGTGTCCTACCATGCTAGCGGTATTTTTAGCTTTACTTCAGAAACAGGTCTTCTGGAGGGCATTTCACTTTTAAAATGATATCTTTGCTTTTGTGGTTGTAAGGGGACTGTCCGCTATGGTGTTTGACATAATAAATTTAAAAAATTGAAAATCGTTTTATTGTTTCTATGTATGCAGAAACATATCGTACATGCTCTCCAGAAGTTTCAGCCAATTATTTTTACAAATAATGAAGATAAAGCGGTCTTTAAATGATGATGTCATCTTTACTGCGTCGTCTGCATGACTGAGTTTGACAGAATCGTCTTTGCATGTTTATTTTTGCATATATATTGCAATTTTTTCCACTTGTTTCGAATTCTCGTACGTCTGGCAGAGATGAAAGGTATTGGTAGAGGGTAGGCAAACGCAAACTACGATCTACGAGAAGAACAGCCAGATATTCCAAAGACGTATAGAAGTTACATTGCATATGTGTTTGTTTACTTGCAGTTCGTATGTACATTGTGTTTTCACGTTCTCATGAACTTGATAGCGAGGCCAATGTTACCTAAGGTCAAAGAAAGAACAAACAGTAAGCAGAGAGCGACAAAAAAGAACCAAAAATAGAGGGAAACATGAAAAAGTACAAAGCTGGAACATTCTAACTAAAGCTCTGGCAACAATGAGAGGCCGCTGGCAACTCATGACACCCTTACACCAAGTGTATTAGTAAACTTAGGGTTTAAATACCTCCTTTAGGGAGCCTTCATGTAGGAATAAACAATAAAAGTATAAAGTAAGGTTATCATAATAATGTTATCTTGATATTTTAAGAAAAAAAAAAACGAAAATTTATAGCAAATCTTTAGGAGCTCATAATTCATAAGCATACTTATTCACACTTAGGTACATTTTTCTCACTTAATTAATGTTCGATTTTAGAGAGAAAGATACCATTAAAAAGAGGAATAAAAATCCCCACAACTTTGTTTAACAGAATTTTGATTTTCCTTTTTCTCCTTTTTTTCATGATCATTTTACATCTAGACGAAAGAAAATTAAGAAAAATATTCATTAGAAAAAAAGAAAAAGGAAATTTTAAAATCTGTCACACAGTATTATTCGATTTATAAGGAAGTTCTGATGGTATGAGTTGTTTCAATATAATTAGTGTCATATTAGTGGAGAAAAATGTACCTAATCTTTTTTTTAAAGTAATGATTTTTACTAATAAATAAAAAAGTTTTTGATCAAATAATTTGAAACTTTGATGATGAAGGTATTATATATGTCTAAAGCATAAAAATTGTGTATTTTGAATCATTAGAAAAAAATGCAGGACATTTGTTCTTTATTTATAATAAATGATATCGGCGTCAATGACCTTAGATGTCCGGATGCCAGGAAACCTCAAATCATTCAATCTGTATGAGTGAGAAAAGCTCCAACGAATAGGAAAGTTCTACTCCATTCACTGGCCTAAGGCTGAAAGTCTATCACTCAGTCTTAGGCCTAGCCTTTAGATTGACTGATTGATTTGATACCAGAAAACTTCAAACCAATCAATCAATCTAAAGGTTAGGCCTAAGGCTGAGTGATAGCCTTTCACCGCTGAGACTGAAAGGAGTTTTTCCTCCCAAAGGAGCTCCCCTATTACTGAAAGTGGCATCGAGGGGACACATACCCCTTTCACGATACCAACCACAGAAGACTGTCCATTCTGTCTGATACACTACTGCTGAAGATTTTCACAAGTATCTAGACATTCTCTTTGCAACCTGTTGCAAAAGCCTCTCTGTGAGAGGAGGTGCTGGATAGTCTCCAGGCGTGAAGCCAAAGAGATGGACGGTGTTGTGGAAGATGTTGACGTGTGGTTGTTTGAGTAGATCTGGTCGTGGAGGGAGTTCTCTCAACTACAAGTTGCAGGAGGTCCTTTAACCACTCGGCATGATGCGTTAGTGGAGCTAGGAGGGTCTTCATTAGATTTTTGGATGCTCTAGTTTTATTGAGTAGTCCTCCCATCAGACAGAAGTGGGAAAAGGCGTACACGTCGATGTAGTCCCACTGTTGAAATGCATCCTTCCATAGAGCCTGAGAGTCTGGGACTGGGAAGCAGTACAATGGAAGCCTAAAGTTCAGGGACGTTGCAAACAGGTCTACAGTCGGGGAACTTCACAAAGTTAGGACTTTGTTGGCTATCAGAGGATTCAAACACCATTCGGAGCCCACTATCTGAGTCGCTCTGCTCAAGTTGTCTGCAAGCACATTCCTCTTGTCCGGAATGAAGGGAGCTGATAGGGTCACTGAATGTTCTTCTGCTCATCTTAGTATCTCTACTGCAAGATGACATAGGGGCTGTGAAAAGGTACTGCCTTGTTTCTTTATGTAAATCACTACTATGGTGTTGTTGCTCATCAACACCACAGAGTGACCCGCCAGCAACTGGTGGGACTATTGGAGAGCTAGGAATACTGCTCTCATCTCTAAGAGATTTATGTGCTAGTATCTTTTGGATTCAGACCAAAAGCCTGAGACTGTGTGATGCAGCAAGTGAGCCCCCATCCTTCTTTTGATATGTCTGTGAAGAGTATCAAGTCCGGAGGAGGGACAAGAAGATCTAGTCTTTTGCAGAGGTTCTCCTCTGCCACCCAAAATAGTAGATCAGCTACTTGACCGTGACCTACCAGCGCTAGATCGTCCGGGAAGCCAGTGTGTTGGTTCCATATGGACTTTAGCTGCCATTGCAGGGATCATATCCTGAGGCGGCCGTTGGGAACAAGACGAATCAGGGAGGTTAGATGATCTAGGATGCACAACCACTGACAGGCTGGTAGATTTCCTCATATGAGGAAGGGACGAACCACTTCTCTCAGCCTGTGTACTCTGTCATTGAATGAATAGACTTTCTGAAGGTTGGTGTCTATGATAATACCGAGATAAACCAGTCTCTGAGATGAAAGCAGTGATGACATCTCGAGATTTATCATGATCCCCAGATCCTGACAAAACTCGAGAAGTATGTCTCGATGATGAAGAAGTATCATCTCCGCTTCTGCTAGAATCAACCAGTCATCTAGGTATCTTAAGAGACGAATGCCATTCTTGTGCGCCCATGATGACACTGGGGAGAACACCCTGGTGAAGACCTTAGGTGCTGTCGAGAGACCGAAGCAAAAAACCTTGAACTGGTAATGTTTGTTCTCATGTATGAATCTGAGATACTTCCTTAAAGACGGATGGATTGGAATCTGGAAGTAAGCGCCTTGGAGATCCAATGTGCAAATGAAGTCCTTTGGTCCTACTGCCTGAACGGAGTTTGTAGGACAAACTTGTTCAGGGACAAGAGATCCATCACTGGTCTCCAGCCTCCAGATGCCTTTTTCCCAAGAAAGAGTTGACTGTAGAAGCCTGGAGACCTGTCTAGAACCTCTTGGAGAGCACCCTTCTGCAGCATGTTCTGGACTTCAGCCCGGAGGGCCATTTCCTTTACATATCCCTTCGTAAAGAAGCTCAGCGGAATTGGATCCCGAGTCAGAGGATGGAGAGTTTGTATGAAGGGGAAGTGATACCCTACGCCGATCACTGCGATCGTCCAGGGATCCTCCCTGTGAAACTTCCATCTCTGCCAGAGGCATTGCAGGCATCCTCCCACTGGTGGACTGTTGAGAGGATTTCTCTCCCTAGTAGGAACGGCCACCTCAGTCGCCCCCTTTACCACCTCTCTTCCCTTTGAAAGGTCTGGTCCAGTTCTGGTCCTTGGACTGGAAGGGCCGCTTAGACACCTTAGAAAAGAAGCCGAGGGATGAGATAAGCTGGGTTAATCTTTGTTGAGGAGCCCTCCCATAAGGCCGAGAAGTCATGGCTCTGTGGAGTAGAGAATCCTTGGAAGATTTTCTCCACCTATCAGTTGTTCTCTCTACCTCTTCAGGATTGAAGAGAGAGAATCCCTCGTGGGTCGAGTTCCGAAGGTGCGTAACCTCTACTTTTGGCACTGCCTGTGGAACCTTCCAATCACCGTATTCTCTTGAGAATCGCATTTCCCACAGGTTGACCGAGTGGCACTGTCTGGATACCTGACAAGAGGAAGGATTCCAGGGATCATCTTATTGAATCCTTGGAAAGGTCCTCAGATAGAACAATCTGGCCCAGTGACCCTAACCATAGATCAAGCCACGAAGCACCCTGCGAGGAGTACTTTGCTCCTCTTTCTACGTTGAGGAGCTTAGATGCTGAAAGGGAGGCCCTCAATGAAGCTAGTCTCTGAACCCAGACAGGCTGGTAAGGGATTCTACAAAAGGGAGGAGAGTCTGGTTAGAACGAGGCTCATCCTAGATTTCATAGTACTGTCTCTGCAATATGAAAGAAAGTGGAAGAGATCAGGAAAAAGATCCTGCCCTCAGAGAGCAACAGGCACCAGCTATCTGGGAGATAGCCTTCTTTCTGGCTGCAGTCAATCCCTTTGACCAAGGGAGGACGGCACTGGTCTTGGGAGCTTTTATGGGTCCCCAATACTTGGTCCAAAACCATGTCCTTGCCTTCCTGTGGAGCAGTGCTAGGATCCGACAGGTTATTAAAAGATCTAATACAAGCAACAATGACTTGCCAGAAGGCATTTTCCGACTGGAGTGGAACTTCGGACCCACAGCCTTTGGGAGATATTCTTCATCAGTGTACGGGAAATCGTCTACCTCCAAGCTTTCATCCATAGAATCCTGGGGTAGGTCAAGGTCGTCAACTTGGACTTGAGAAGGACCCGTGTCAGGAGATCTCCTAGCTAGTTCCTGCCTCTGAGCTTTCCTCGCCTTAGTATTCTTAGGAACCATTTAGAGTCCTTCAACTCTCTCCTTGGAGGGAAGTGCTCCTCAAAGATGGAAACTTTAGAGGGTTCCTTAGATTCCTGAGGTTCGGGAACAGGAGCATGTTCCTCCTCAGTTGAAAGGGAGACCAGACGTTTGTGTGGGAGAACAACCTCGATAGGCTGAGGCTGGGAAGGGTGAATGGAGAGCTACGGGGAAGAGCTTAAGTCCCTTCTTGTGCGGGGCCAGGATGATGTCCGCGTGAGGTGGAGTGACATGCGCCATCCTCCTTTTCCGCTTAGCCGTCACCCTTTCCCCCGAACGAACTGGCGTTAAGGGAAGAGGTCCTAAAGGTGGAACAGCTGCAGAGGCTTGATTATCCCTGGTACTGTACTTGGTCGAGATGGAGATGACCGAAGGGTCAGTACTGATCTGCACGGATCTCCTCCTAGGGTCAGAAGGAAGGTCAGAAGATAACGAGGTCGACTTCTCCAGTGGAATACCAGGGGTAGACCATGGTTGGCATGGCTATGGTGGGGCTGGCGGAAGGCCCCCATTAAGCGACTTCTGAAGAGTAGACACCAAGGTGTCAAACCAGGATGGAAGATCTCCGACTCTTAACAAGTCCGGAGTCTCCTTTGGAAGTCCTGGAAGAGGAGAAAGCCTTCTAGATTGTTGAATAGAAGGACCAACGTCTCTAGGAGACAGCCTTAATAATCCACACAGGGCGGTCTGGAGATATGGGAACACCCACGAACTTGTTCGGGGATTCTTTGAACCCATTCAAAAAGAGACTTGGCCTACCACTAGAGCTGACAGATATGCAGGCTCTTGTTGGAGGCGTTAGGTTCTCACTTGCTCTCGCAGTTGTGACATCAGCACGTGAGACACTCTCAATAACAGGTGATTTACGTGTGACAGCATGTGATAGCGCATGAATCACACATCTGCGTGAGCAAAAGATGGTAAGCAAGGAAGAGGTAGCCTCTAAGGCTCGTGTAGTGCCATAGCACTCTGAACGCTCGTTGGAGGAGGAGACGGAAGTTTACGAATGGGGGCAACGTGTTGCGTCGGCGAGCGAAGCACTATGGCAGAGCGCGTAGAAGAGCATCGTATAGGTGAATGCTTACAGAAAACACCACAGGCCTTAAATGGAGCTGGAGGTAGTTTTGGGAGAATTTTCTGTACGAGTTGTCCTTCTGTGCAGCACAGATGGCAGTGCAAGTACCTATGTCATCCTCGTGAAGAGGATCTTCTCAATCTTAGATTGAGGTGCTTTCTTCACGATCGTGAGCATCTCGCCCATGATCGTGAGCGCCCTGCTCGTGAACGTTAGCGCCCTACTTGTGAACGTGAGCACCCTGCTCGTGAATGCGAGCAACTTGCTTGTGATCCTGAGTGCCCTGTTCATGAACGTGAGCATCTTGCTCGCGATTGTGAGCATCTTGCTGGCGATTGTGAGTGTTTACCTCGCGATCGTGATCGTCGTAATTGCGATTGCTTAGCTCTTGATCTAGAGCTTACAGCTCGTCATCGTGAGCACGAGCGTAAGGTTCCTAAGCGTGAAGCATGTGAGCCTGAGGCTCTTGACAGAGAGCATCGTGCTCGTGATCATGATAGAGTGCTCAGCCTGTGAACGAGAAGAAACTTTCCCGGAAGACGAGCTCCAAGACCGTGATGACCTGCGGTCTTTTTGGTGCAAGCGCTTAGCGCTAGAGTGAGAGCATCTTCGGGAAGAAGAACGCTGAGATCACGATTGATCTTTATGATCCTTTGAACGCCGTAAACGACGTTCGGGAGAATGAGGGTGAAGCTCGTGAAAGCGATTATCATGCCTAATGTCTGCAGCTGGCAAGGAGAGTGCACTTGGGCTGGAACCTTGTCTCTGGGGAGAAACCAAAAGTTTTTAGTTTGGTGACAATGTTGTCCCTAAATGGCAAGAGGACTCATTGTCAGTAGGAGGCTGTTGGAGGGGCGAGCGGGAAAGGTCAACTCGTCCAAGCGTGGAGGAGTCAGGGCAAGGTAAAAGATGGGCTTCATACATGTCCAGGGCAAAAGTAGGAGTCTGGGAAGAAGACCGAGCTCTTTTTCTGCCAGAGGAGGACTCCAGGGGAGAAGGATCTCGCTTGGTCTTCTTCCTGCGACGCCCAGATTTCTCCCACTGGGAGGCAGGCCACACAACGGATGTGGACACAACAGATGTGGGCCAGTCTCAAAGGCCGACCTTTCCGGCCAGGACACATTCGCATAGGAGTGTTAGGAAGAAACACAGTCAGACATGAAAAGAAAAAGATAGCATAAAGCAATGCTTGTAGTTTATGGCTAAGCCAGAGAGGAAGAGAGTGGAGGCATCTTCTCTACCAACCAAAAGAGAAAATTGAAGCAGCTCACCAAGCTGTCAGTGGAGATAGGTGGCTGGGGTACCCCCCAGCCACCCCCTACTTACCCACTACAGTGGTTAGGTATGGTTGCCACCTCTCACTTTTTAGTCTATTGGCTACCTTCCAGCTTCGCCGAAAGGTTATCCATATAAATAACGAAAGGTTTGTTAGTGAAGGAACAACTAGATATTAATCTCTGGCACTATTGTTCACTTAGTTTGTTATACATGTTGCATAAGACTTTTCATAATTCTGACCATCCTTTAAATTCAGATCTTCCCAGACAGCACCATCCTGTTCATATTACTAGGTTTGTAGTTAATTCTAATAGTCATGCCCTCTCCATCAGGAGGTTCAATACTACACAGTATTCTAGTAGTTTTATTCTAGTTGTGACCAAGTTGTAGAATGATCCTAATCAGGTAGTTGAATCAGTAGAATTTCACAAGTTCAAGAATACAGCAAATGTTTTTATGTTGAACATAAATATTTTCCACGAATGTTTTCATGGATGCCATGAACTCCACATGTCCAGGGAACAAGGGGCCATTCCGATGAAATGGATGAGGTTGTTGACATGTTGTCAGCATCCAGACGCATGTCATAAAGCACGGCTCGGACTTCATCATCTGCAGTATCTGGTTGTACCACCAGAAATTGAACCGTTGGTATCTGATGACCGTACACCACAATCACATCAGCTCTGACCACGATCATATCAGCTCTGGGGAACAAGAGATCCTTCATTTCCAGTGAAGGAAGATATGGGGCAACTTGTTGAGAGCTCTTCTGAAATCCTCTCATCCAGTGTCTGATGCTTTTCTAGCCCCACATTTTCTCATCCTGAAAAACGTTGGTAGTGTGGAAGCCAGTATGGAGGAGATCCTTGCATATACTGTAGTTAGACGGTTCCCAGATAGCAAAGGATCCCTTGGAAACATGACAGTCTGCATGTTTCCAGCAGATCTTGTGGCCATTAGACAGAGTGACCCGCCTGGTGCAGGTTACCGTAGAATATTCCATGTCCTCAGCAACCTATAGAGATAGAAAATTTTCAATGAGTACATTAACGACACAAAATATTTTATATCTTTACATATAAAAATATGAAAAAATTCTAAATTGGCTAGTAACGAATTTTGACAGAGGAAAAATGTATATTTAGGTGAGATAGCCATGTTGTCCTGGTTATATGTTTCTCTCAGAGCTCAGGTATTTTTCAAATATAACAGATTTATGTAAAAACAAATAGGAGAGTTTGGAACTAGGGAGGTTGTGTAACTTGCCTGCCATAATATCTATCTATCTATCTATCTATCTATCTATCTATCTATATATATATATATATATATATATAAATATATATATATATATATATATATATATATATATATTATATATATATATATATATATATATATATATATATATATATTTATATATATATATATATATATGAATATATATATATATATATATATATATATATATATATATATATATATATATGTATATATACATACATATACTGTATATATATATATATATATATATATATATATATATATATATATATATACATTATATATATATATATATATATATACATATATATACATACATACATATATATATGTGTGTGTGTGTGTGTGTGTGTTTGTATGTATGTAAATTACGCAATAGTACCTCAGGTTAGGAGTAACTTTGGATACGACCATATAAATTTTGATTTGGTTATGAGTATTGTATTGGCCTGTAAGCAAATATTTTTCTCTGCATGAACATTTTTCATGGACAAGTACAGACAATATTATCAAGTGAGGTGCAGAAAGCAGTCATGCAGTGCCATATGCCATCCATGCAGTGTTCACGTCTTGTTCACACCGGATGAGACTAATGCAGGCCGAGCAGTAAATCTATTTACAGACAATGCAGTGGATCATTTCCATGCTATTTTAAAGAAAAGGCAAAATCAGTCACTTCTAGAGTGTAGAAAAGACAACCAAGTGTTCAGAAGATGTAAATCAAGTGATTTAGTCAATAATAGTGAACATCATAAATGAGATAGTAGGCCTACTCCTCATATACAGAATTACCAGATGTTCTCATGGAGGGAGATTCTTTTTTTTTGGGCTCAGGCCATGTTGTGCTGATGGAAAGGTTCCTATAGTTAGCCTTCTAAGGGATATTTGCTACAGTGACACTCCCAGATAATTAAACCAATGGTCTCCAGGATTCAAACTCCTGGCATGAGTATCCAATAAAGGATATCGTATAATATCAGGGGACGTATTCTAGATACGTCACATGGCAATCTTCACACCGAATAGATTTAACGTTTCGATGTAAGGCGGAAGAGTGGCAAAAAGGAAGGGGTGCCGTTCTAGGTACCCGGTGAATCTCCTTCCCTACTACTACTGTGATGCCATTCCTATTCTTGTAGCCTTGCTAAGAGTGCGTGTGCTCTCCCTTAGCCCATTGTTTTTCTCAAGTTTTGGAATTATTTCATCATGCAATTATCAACACCTTCGTCATCTGGAAAGTTGAGTATTAATTCTTTCCTTGGCATAATTTTGGTCTCACTTTTCACGGTTAAATTCATTAATTTAAGTGTGTTTTGGTGAGCATCGCCGTTACCAGAGGCAGCCATTTTATGACTGCTGTCGCCCTTTATATCCTTATATATTATTTAGATAGTAGGGCGACCCTTTCCCGGCTTTACACTAATATGTTAGCTATTTAGGCAATACATATAAGATTTGATATTGCATGCATGAAACTCAACTCTTACTATCATGTGACTTTACTTAACGTATTCGGGCTGGAACCCTGGTGGTACTCGATCACCTTTGCCGGGTTTCCTGCCGGAGAAGATTTATCTTTGCTCATTTATACGTCAGTAAAGTAATTTTCCCCGTTTAGCCTCAATCTTTATCATTTCTTCTCAATTCTGATGAGATGTTATATTCTCTCGAATCTATGGAATTCCAGATAAGTTACGATAATTATCCTCTCTCTGAGAGAAGAAGCTAAACCCTTCTTCCCTTCCTGAGTGGTGCCGCCAGCATAGGCGGCCGTTACTGTCTCTCTTCATTGCTGTCGAGTAGAACGATGTTCTTCCTGCCTCTGGCTTTGAATCAGATAGTGACATACTTATGGTGTCCTTGTCTCAGCGCAGGAAGTCATACTTCCCAGCTCATTGTTTTGAGGAGGACGACATAACCTGCCGTGGCGGCAGGTTATGTCATCCTCTTACAACAATGAACTATAAGACCCTCAACCCCTCCCCTTCTGTCCTTTCGTGACGGCATGTTGTCACAAGATTCTTTCGCTGGTACTCTGACAATCACCCCGGCTTGCTGGGATGATTGCGTTATCGGCAGGTGTTCTGCCGGCAGCAGTTAGTTCCTTCGTCTCGCTACTGCCTTCCCCCCTGACTTCCCTTCCTTGATAGGAAGTTGATAAGAATGGGGGAGGACTGAGACGTTTTCTGACGGCTTCTGGCAGGAAACCTAACATACTTTGGGAAATCCTCAGCTCTCTCTTGAGTTGCCATTTACATTCCTTGGCCGCCGACTCTATTGCCGGCGACAAGCTAGTATGTAGATGGGTGGAAGCCAGAATCTGACAGATTCTTCCCCCTTCCATTGGAACTTTCACTTCTTTAATCTTTTTCTCTTTCTTTTGGTTAGCACTATTGGTACTAACCTAATGCCGACAGTAACTGCCAGCAGACTACTGAATATAATTATACAGTAGTATACATGTTTTCTAACATATCCCATGTTTCCCATCGCAGAATATTGTTGAGACCACAATCCTTTATTGAGGTTGAGTAATCCCTCAATACCCAGATGGTTTCTTTGATTTACAATACCCGATCTGTGTTAATACAGTACTACAGGTGGATGACGTTGGTATAAATTACCGTATTTCCCGTGTCATAAGACGCTACAAGTGGTAAGACGCACCCTTAAATTAGCAAGGCAGTTTTAGAGAGAAAAAAAAAAGAATTGAGGATTTTAAAAACCTCTTAGTCAGCGACCCTAGCGTGATTATTGTCTGGCACAGTAACTTTTCTTATTTTGAGTGTATTCTGAAATGTTGAAGTTAATATTAATTAGCTATATGCCGATTATCCCAGTTTGATTACATATTCATATAAGAAACCACTAAACCAATCGTACTTTCCACCAAAACTACACATTTAGTCATAGTGTTTGATGTTTCAAGTGTTGTTTACATGAAAGCAGTGTTGCTAATGGTTCATAAAATTATGGTAAAGAGGTAAAGATCCTAATATTTCCAAAATTCCTCATATAGCCTATAAATTTTCACACAAAATGTAATTATTGATTAAAGAAATCTAGAAATTTTTTTCAGGTGGAATACTTTTGCTACTGTTTATGTGATTCTAGGTCTAGTTACCTTTCTGCTAACTTGGTAATACTGCACGTAACTAACAGAGTTTTTTCCAAGGCCGTATTCAGCTACTGTCTGTTTATATTATATTGGAACTCAGGCAACAAAGACATTGTCAATATATTGCTTTATTACAAAATATCAACAAAATATGAGCTAATAGATATATACTGCATAAACAACTAATATGTCATAGCGTCTTCTGCTACGAGACTCACTATACCCAATTTTTTTTAATGAGACGCATTTGCACCGACTCGCAGCGGTGCCCTTATAGCTCGGAAAAAAATTCCTGCTATCTGATTGGTTAGAATTATCTTATCCAACCAATCAGCGATCAGGAAACTTTTCCGAGCTAAAAGGGCACCCCTGCGAGTCGGTGCAAATCTGCCTCACTAAAAAGAATTGATTATAGCTGGCATGTTTGCTTGTAGAAGGGGGTTGGCGAGCCATCAGCTGATTACCAAAACAAACAATTTGCTACTGTACTTCATTAAATAAAGTGCAATATAAAAATAAATTAATTTAATACATATGAATGATAATTGTAGGTTTATATTCTATCTCTCGTGAGTTTGAGTGCTTTTATGTCTATAGTTGAGTGTTTGAGGGGTTTCAAACTCCCCTACGCAACTTTTTCTTAAGTGTTAAGACGCAGGGGGATTTTTGGGTGGAATTTTTCATGAAAAAATGTGCGTCTTATGACACGGGAAATGCGGGTACTTACTGACACTAACTCTAGTCTCTAGAGTTTCTCTGCCCTGTAACCTTCCCTATAAGAGAAACTGAATATTAATACGGACGTAGGTCTCAGCAATAGTCTGGGAAGGGAAATCACTCGGATATGTGTCTTTTCTTATTTCTTTTCAAGCTTACTATCCTAAGCTACCATTTACAATAGGGATTACTATTGTTGCAATATATTGCATGCTTTATATCACATGATATTCATGGAAAGTTTCTCCTTCTTTACAGGATGATCCTGGGGAGAAATGTGGAGCTATGTTCTGAACCACAAAGGGAGGGACTTCTGTGGCCACATGATATGTGGGTCTCATTCCCCCTGCTGCATCATCACAGGAGCCCTGAAATATTGAGACCCGAAAGGCTGCAACATCTGCTCGACCCTGCTAACTAACGGCTTCGGCGAGGCCTCCTTTAGTTACCCTACAGACTAGGGACACGGAGAGGGATACCCTTCGCAAGTGGGTAAGGGGGTTTCCAGAAGAACTCCCCGGGACCATACTTACCCAACAACTCCCTGAAGTGTACATTGTTCCCCAAGACTCTCCCTAATGGGGTAGTGTCCCAGGAACAGCTCCGGTCTCTCTTCATCCAGTTGAAGGTTGACTCAGACACCAATAGGACCATAGAGGACATAGACATCCAACAAGAGAGGATGTCGGAAGTGTCCTCTGACACGGAACAAGACCTGCAAGAGGATGAGGATCTTCCCCTTGTGGAGGAAGAGGAATCCCTCTCGACGGCGGCAGAAGACCCTTAGTTGGCCGTAGCTGCATACCAGCCACTACCATCAATGTCCTCTGCACCATCTCCACAACCTGTTGCTCAGGCCAATGCGAGTGAAGAGATTCTTCCCTCTCTTAAACTCATGATGGAGTCGTTCAAAGAGGAGTAGAAGGCCATGCAGGAGTCATTCAGGCAGCAGCAAAGAAACATGCAGGAGAAGATTGACCATCTCGGAACCGCCAGGGACACGTCTAAGAAGCCTCTTAGAGTGTCCGATCTCCCTCATTGCTCCGAATCCAATCCCTGGAGGTACGTGGAGCCCATGCCCATGATGGATGGGAAACTATTCGTTTCCGAGAAGCTGGGAGCCAGGTCGGTTGAAGACCCCGAGTTCTGGCCTATCTTCCCTGATTATCCCGAGTGCTATGAGACTGCGGGACGAAAGTGCGACCCAAGAAGAAACAGTCCCTAAGGAAGTTATCGTGTTTGAACACGATAAGGCGCAGGCCATCCTTCTCCCTGAAGGGAGCTGAATATTCGAATTCTAAGGTGTCAGCACTGAGCAAGAAACATGCTACCTTTCTTGCCTTTTCCTCGATCCCATTTCCCTTTACAAAGAAAGTGTTCGACTCTGTTGTCAAAGCTGCCGATGAAGGAAACCCTGCCCAACTTTGGAAGAATGCAAGCCATTCTCCCTCGCACTACCTACCAATGAAGGAAAGTGGAAGGATGTCCACCTAACCTTCTCCATCTCCAAAATAGACCCGGATATCGCAGGATAACAGTTCAACGAGAACCTTCCTAAGTTGCCAGACCATCTTCTGAAGAAGGAACAGGAGTCGAAGGAAAGCTTTGCGGCCTCCCTCTCTCATCAGAACTGCTTGGAACTAAGTGCGAGCAAGCATAATGCCCCGGAAATCTTCCCTTTCCTAGCCAAGTCTCACATGGGTACCCTTATGAAGGACTTTTACGCTTTCCTCAGGGCGAGGAGAGCTTGCAAAGAGTTCGTCCTGGCGGCAGCGACCATCCGGCACGAACCAAGGAAGTTGATTACCTCGAATATCTGGGATAAAGACCTCTTTCCACAGGATCTGGTCCAAGAGGTCATTGCGAAGGTAGCGACGGAGAATAGGAGCCTTCTCCAAAAATGGGGCATGTCCTCGAAGAGGAAATCTTCTACAGAAGGAGGCTCCAACCCAAGAACAAGAGGGCAAGGAGACTGCGGAGACCTGCGCAAGTCCCAGCCATGACCATGACCACAATGCCTCAGACCACCTTCCAGATGGTCCCTCAGCAGCTGGTAATTCAGTCGCCGGTGTGTAACCCTACCTTTGAGAGGCAGTCGACTTCCTTTCGGTTCAGCCAGAAAGGAAGAGGTTCTAGGAGAAGTTCTCCAAGAGGTAACTTCTCTCGGGGCCGAGGAGGCCGTGGTCGCGGAGGAAAATCTGCAGGACTCCCCCAAGCAACGAGGGGTTTCAGGAGTGGGCAGAATCCATCGTTTTCGGGATCGCTGGACCTTTGATCCCTGGGCCCACAGCCTAATTACGAATGGACTCGGGTGGTAATGGAGCAAAACTCCATCCTGTTTTCCAGAATTCTTCCAACACTCCACCCGTCTTGTTAGAAGAATATATCTCAGAACTCTTGACCAAGAAGGAGATAAGGAAAACGAAGTCCATCAAGTTCCAGGGAAGGCTGTTTTGTGTTCCCAAGAAAGACTCAGACAAACTCAAAGTCATTCTAGACTTGTCTCCACTCAACAAGTTCATCGAGAACAACAAGTTCCGGATGCTTACTTTGCAACACATAAGGACCCTTCTGCCAAAAGGGGCGTACACGGTCTCCATAGACCTGGCAGATGCTTACTGGCATCTCTCGATGAGTTGCCTCTTCTCCTCCTACCTAGGATTCAGACTACAGAAGTAGTTTGTCTTCAGAGCAATGCCCTTTGGACTGAACACAGCCCCAAGGATATTCACCAAGCTAGCAGACACAGTCGTTCAACAGCTACGCACCGAAGGTGTTCAAGTGGTAGCTTACGTAGACGATTGGTTGGTATTGGCAGCATCCAAGATTACTCGTCCACAAGCAGCTCAAAAAGTGATCCAGTTTCTGGAACACTTAGGCTTCAAAATCAACCGCAAGAAGTCTCGTCTCACTCCAGCTCAACAGTTCCAGGGGTTGAGAATCCAATGGAACTTGAAGTCACACCACCTCTCCATTCTATCCAAGAAGAGGAGAGAGATAGCGGGATCTGTCAGGAGACTAATCCGTTACAAAAGTATTTCAAACCGGCAACAGGAAAGAGCCTTGGGCTCTCTACAGTTTGCAGCAGTGACAGACCCAGTGCACGTTTAAAAGATGCATCAGGAGTCTGGAGGAAATACGCATCAAATGCTCGAAGGGATCAACTAAGGTTGACTCCAGCCTTGTTGCGCAGACAATTAAAGCTGTGGTCCACAGCGCGGATAGTTCCCCTGCAACCACCACAACCTTTGGTAGTGATCCATACGGATACCTCCTGGGAAGGATGGAGAGGTCATTCTCACGACAAGAAGGTGCAAAGGATTTGGTCACGCCAGTTCAAAAGATTCCATATCAACATTTTGGAAGCTATGGCAGTGTTCCTGACATTGAAGAGACTATCTCCTCACAGATCAACCCACATCAGATTGGTCCTGGACAACGAGGTGATAGTAAAGTGTCTAAATTGACAAGGCTCGTGATCACCTCACATCAACCATGGGATGTTAGACATCTTCTACCTAGCAAGGAAGAAGAGATGGCACTTATCAGCAGTTCATCTATATGGGTTCCGCAATGTGACGGCGGATGCTCTATGCAGGCAAAAGCCCATATAGACAGAATGGTCATTGGACGCAGACTCATTCTCCATCATCTTAGGAAAAGTCCCAGAACTGCAGATCGACCTCTTCGCAATGAGCGACAACAAGAAACTATCTCGTTATATAAGGTTGGTTCTCCAGTTGGGACATCTGATCATGCCTTGATTTCATTAGTAGTGAAGACTGAGCAGCCTGTCCCTGATATATCATACTCTTGTAAAATTTATATGAAATTCCAAGCTGACTGGAATGGAATTTTGCATGATCTTTTGTGCTTGAATTGGTAACAATTATATAGTAGTGTAGATCCTGTTGTCCCTTTGAATGAGAACCTAGTCAACATAATTGATAGGTGTATCCCTTCTCGTGTGCTAAGGTACCGAGTGAAGGACAAACCGTGGTTCAATGATGATTGTAGACATGCGTATTTGGAGAAGCAGGAGGATTATCATCTTTGGAAGGGTAACAAATCAGATTTGACCTGGAACAACTATACTCACCTTCGAGCTTTTGCTCATAGAGTTTATGCCTCAACTGAAAAGGAGTACACTTTAACCATAAAAGAAACCCTTTCTGGTAAAACTCAGGAACATAAATGGTGGTCTACCCTTAAATCTGCACTCTTTGGTGTAGATGCAACAGTTCCTCCTTTACTTAAACCAGATGGCTCAGTCACTCACTGTCCAAAGGAAAAGGCAATCCTGTTAGCTGATGTTTTTGACAGTAAACAGAGTAATGAAAAACTTGAACTTCCTCATTTCTGTTTTCCTGAGGCTAAACTAACTAGTTTAGCTTTTCGATCTCATGAGATTAAAGCTTTGTTGATGAACCTTGATGCTTATGGAGGTGTAGACCCAAATGGCATTTTTCCTTTGTTTTTTATAAAGACAGCAGATTTCTTAGCTCCAAAGTTATCTGTTATTTTACGCAAGTTAGCAAGAAGAGGAGCTTTTAGCACTTGTTGGAGAATTGGTAATGTTACTCATCTATGTAAATGTGTTTGTGGTAGCTCAAGTCCCACTGATAACCACCCAATTTCCATAAGTCCCATATTATCTAAAGTTTTTGATCGTCTTCTGGCAAAACGTCTTAATAGGTTCGCTGAAGGTAATCATCTATTCCCTAGTTTGCAATTTGGTTTTCGTAAAGGCCTTGGAGCATGTGATGCCCTTCTTACAATCTCCAATGCTGTGCAGAAATCCCTTGATTGTGGTCAGGAAGTTCGTATGATTGGCCTTGATTTTAGTGTTGTCTTTGACCGTGTTAATCATGAGGCCCTTGTTTTCAAACTCAAACAGTTGGGAGTGGGTGGGTCGTTTCTTAGCATTATTACTGATTTTTCAAGTAATAGATCTCAAAAGAGTTGTTGTTGATGGCCACCATAGTGAGTATAGGAATGTGATATCCGGTGGTCCACAGGGTAGTGTTCTTGGCCCATTACTTTTCATACTATATACACATGACATGTGGTTTGGCCTAGAAAAAAAGCTTGTTGCATTTGCAGATGATGCTACTCTCTTTGCATCAATTCCATCCCCTGAATGTAGATCTGGGCTTGGTGAATCCCTTTTCAGAGATTTAGCTAAAATTGCTGCATGGTGCAAATTATGGGGTATGAAGTTGAATCCTAATAAAACTCAAAGTATGATTGTAAGTAGGTCAAGGACGGTGGCTCCTCAACATCCGGATCTCAGTATTGATAATGTTTCTTTGAAATAACTCTTTAAGTTTTAGGTGTGATTCTCGACGGCAAATTTACTTTTGAGAAACACAGGTCTGTGTCTTCTTCAATTGCACAAAAAATTGGCTTATTGAGAAAGTCTTTTAAGATTTTCGGTGATCAATCTATTCTGAAGAAGTGTTTTAATTCTTTCATTCTACCTTGTTTTGAGTATTGTTCTCCTGTCTGGTGTTCAGCTGCTGATTCTCATCTTAATTTGTAGGACAGAAACTTACGGTCTATTAAATTTCTTATTCCTGATCTAGATATTAATCTTTGGCACCGTCGTTCAATTAGTTCATTATGTATATTGCATAAGATTTTTCATAACTCTGACCATCCTTTACATTAAGATCTCCCTGGACAATTCTATCCTGTTCGTAATACTAGGCAGGCAGTTAATTCTAATAGCCAGGCCTTCTTCATCATGAGGCTCAATACTACATAGTATTCTAGAAGTTTTATTCCAGCTGTTACCAAGTTGTGGAATGATCTTCCTAACCGGGTAGTTGAATCAGTAGAACTTCAAAAGTTCAAAGTTGGAGCAAATGTTTTTATGTTGACCAGGCTGACATGAGTCTTTTTATAGTTTATATATGACATTTCTGTTTTTGATGTTATTAATAGTCTAAATAGGACATATCTGTTTTGACATTGTTACTGTTTTTAGAATGATTTATTGTTAATTTGTTCTCTTCATTTATTTATTTCCTTATTTCCTTTCCTCTCTGGGCTATTTTTCCCTATTGGAGCCCTTGGGCTTATAGCATCTTGCTTTTCCAACTACGGTTGTAGCTTGGCTAGTAATAATAATAATAATAATAATAATAATAATAATAATAATAATAATAATAATAATACGTAGCCCCATACTTGGACCCTCAAGCAGAAGCGATGGATACTATGTCTCTAGACTGAAACAGATAGAATTATATTTACCTGTTTCCACCAACCAATCTCTTGCTAAAATTCCTCTACAAGCTAAGATCTTTCAGAGGGATGGCAGCGGTGGTAGCCCCCAAATGGCCCAAGAGCAATTGGTTACCTATAGTCCTAGAGTGGAATCTGAAGCTGTTTCCACTGCCGAATCCAGTGCTGTCCTAACCGATCCAGAAGTCGACTGTCTACACTTCGTCCTCGAGAACCAACAACCTACATCTCATGATTTTTTTGCCCTAGCAGCGAGCAAAAGGTTCGGAATCTCAAGAGATAAAGTTGACTTCACCGAAGAGTACAAGTCATGTTCTTCTAGGAGACAGTACGAATCGTCATGGAAGAAATGGGTGACCTTAGTGAAAGAGAGGAAACCGACAGAAATATCGATAGATGTCTGTCTTGTATTCTTCATACACCTCCACGAACAAGGCCTGGCCTCTACTACAATTACTTCTTGTAAATCGGCCCTGGCTAGACCACTTCTGTATGCTTTCGAGGTGAACCTCTCAGGTGAAATCTTTAATACGATTCCGAAAGCACGTGCTAGACTCAAACCTGCAGCCCCACCAAAGCTCATCACGTGGTCTTTGGACAAAGTCTTGCACTATGCTTCGAACCTGGATAATGAGAACTGTACTCTAAAGGATTTGACACAGAAAGTTATCTTTCTGTTCACAATAGCCTCAGGGGCTAGAGTTAGCGAAATAGTGGCCTTATCTAGAAACGACGGCCATATTCAGTTCCTGGACTCAGAGGAACTGAATTTATTCCCCGATCCTGCCTTTCTCGCTAAGAACGAGCTACCCACCATGAGGTGGGGTCCTTGGAGAATCTGCCCATTGAAGGAAGATGCCTCTCTGTGCCCAGTAGAGTGTCTTAAGGTCTATCTTCGAAGAACTTTAAACTTCAAGGGAGGACAGCTCTTCAGAGGCGAAACCTCAGGATCGAACCTATCTTTAAAACAACTGAGAGCGAAGCTCACCTACTTTATTCGCAGGGCGGATCCTGACACTACAACCGCGGATCACAATCCGAGAAAAGTTGCTTCGTCACTGAACTTCTTTCAGCATATGGACTTTGAGAGACTCCACTCGTACACTGAGTGGAAGTCATCCAGGGTCTTCTACAAACATTACGCGAAGCAAGTACAGGAGATAAATTATTTTGTGGTGGCGGCCAGTAGTGTAATTAAACATGCCGTCTAGTGCTGCGATGAACAGTGGACTATTTTGGGACTTTCCAGTGCTTCGGGTGCATGGGTATATGTACCCCCTTGTGCAGATCTGAGTAGGTGCATATCTGATCAATGCACCAGTGCCGAGTGAACGTTTGCGTTACGGTGTCTTATGCATTTCCTAACATCTGACGATGTCAGATAGATTTGGTTTTCACATCTTCCATTGAGTGGCATTATTTTGATAATGGATTTTGTATATTTTTTCTACACAAGAAAATATGTGTTCGATGTGTTGTATGCTGGATCAGATACATACTTTGTTGTAACTACATTTTGATAATCTAGTTGCATAACAAAATACTTAACCGTATTTGCGTCTTATCACTGCTCCCTCAGTTATAAGCTAATAAAGTATGTTAGAGTTCTACTAAACCCTTTATGGTGTTTAGGTTCTTGAAGTCACAATATTATTTTCTAAAGGAATAATCATGACCTTAAGTACTTGAGGTAAGTGAACAGGGTACGTTTCAAACTCTACCCTTTTGTTCCGATGAGAAATACAAACCTTGAATCCTTATTGTCGACATCAATATTTCCCTGATGGGGGGCAGTATGCTTGGTATGCGTTAGAAATCTCTGGATTTTTACATACAGGTCTCGTAGACCAGATAAGGAGAATCTATTCAAGGTAGAAGGCACATACACAAACCCACAGCTAATAGTAATTTTAAGACAATTCTCTAGTATAATTCCATCAGCACGACATGGCCTGAGTCCAAAAAACGGATTTTGATCAAAGTGAAAAATCTATTTTTGGGTGAGAGGGCCATGCTGTCCTGATGGAATCCACCCTTTTGCTGATCCCTCCCAAAATTACTTTATCTGTGGCCATTTCTGCTTAACGGCAAGAATAGGAATGGCATCGCAGTAGTAGTAAGGAAGGAGATCCACCAGGTACCTAGAACGGCACCCCTTCCTTTTTGCCACTCTTCCCCCTTACATCAAAGCGTTAAATCTATTCGGGGTGAAGATTGTGAAGATTGCCATGTGTCGTATCTAGAATACGTCCCCTGATATTATACGATATCCTTTATTGGATATTCGTGCCAGGAATCCTGGAGACCTTTGGTTCAATTCTCTGGGGGTGTCACTATAGCAAATATCCCTTAGAAGGCTACCTATAGGAACCCTTCCATCAGGACGACATGGCCCTCTCACCCAAAAATAGATTTTTCACTTTGATCAAAATCCGTTTTCACACAGTAACATTCTCCTCCTTTTTTGTCTTCCTGACACCAGCCAGGACTCTCCCTAAAGGTAAAGTAAGAGTTACTGGTAATTTGTCAATTATTTCTATTTTCATTGTGAATTATTAATCTTTATTCATTTCTGAAGTTAGGCATCATAATTTGCAATAATTAGCTTTATAAAATTTTTTAGATAGTGTACAGTATATTTGTATTTTTGGGCTCAGCCATGTCGTTCTGATGGAAGGTTCTTTTAGGCAGCTTTCTAAGGGATATTTGGCTACAGTGATACTCCCAGAGAATTGACCACAGGTCTCCAGAATTCTAACTCCTGGCGCGAGTATCCTTAAAATAATTCTTAAGGATATCGCATAATATCAGGGGACGTATTTCTTGATACGACACATAGCAATCTTCACCCCAAATAGAGTTTTTGCTTCGAGGGGGAAGAGTGGCGAATTTGAAGGGGAGCCACTATTAAGATTACCCGGTGAATCCCCTCCCCATACTACTACGGCGTATTATTCCTTTTGTAGTAGCAAATTAAGCACGGTGTATCTCCCAACTGTTCTCGGTTTTGTTACTATTTCAAGGATTATTACCATGCTATCTCCAGCATCTTCATCCTCTGGAAAGTTGAGTATTTAATCTTTCCTGTGTATAATTTTTTGGGCTCCCTTCTCACACTTAGATTTGCATAATTTAGATGTGTTTAGTGGAACAGAGCCTTCACTGGAGGCGGCCATTTTGGACCGCTGTCGTACGCCATAAATGCTTTATTTAGTTAATAGTATGACGTCCCCGGTATTTAGCTTTAATGAATATAGCTATTTAGGCAAATTATGCTAGTGAAGATAAGATTACACATGTAATATTCCTCTTCTGTTGAACGTTTCGATAGTATACGATAGGGCCTCAGTGATGTAGCGTAGACGAGATCCCGACTCAAGTTAGGCTAGTCTAATGCGTTTTAGTATACTTTAGTAACGTTATCCCCGTTTATCCTGTTGTATCGTTTTATGAATTCAATCGGAGATAGCACATCTCCTAGAATTACTAGCATAATTGGATACTCGTCTCGTTTAGAGATTTAAGGATAAACCCTTCCTTCCTTCTGAGTGCCGCCATTAGGTGGCAACCCTATCTTTGATCTTGCCGTAGAGTAGTGTACTCCGGCTTGACTGGGATAGTGTTTCTGTCCATCCTCTGTCCTTTAGTGACGGCCTAGTCGTCACAACATCTGTGGCCGGTATTCTACAATCTCCCCGCTTGCTGGGCCGATTACGATGCCGGCCGGGCTCTTACAAAGGCGGCTAGATTACTGCTTCAACCTTCCCCCTAACGGAAGCAAGGCTCCGGGAAAGGTTGTGCCGGCCATGACAGCTGCCGGTGGGAAACCCTATACAACTTTAAGTATTTTTCAGTCCTCTCTTGGACTGCCATCCACAAACCCTGGAACCGGCAGTACAGCCGACAACAGATATTGTGGCTGGATGGAAGCTAGAATTAATACATTCTTTCCCCTTACATTTGAATCCTCATTCTGGAAAGAAGGCAGTGGAGACAGTAGTCCCTACAACCCTAATTGTTGTACTAAACTATAATAATATGGTAGCCCTTCTCTCCATGCTTTCTCTCTCTCTGTCAGCTAGTGCCATCAAGTACAAGCCTAGCCGGCAGTATGCCGGCAGAACTACAGTATAAGACTATACAGTAGCCAGTATTTCTGCAGTATAGCAGATACAGCAGTTAGAAAACTACAGTATATAACATACAGTAGTATGATTTGCAACATATTCTGTGTTCCCTTTCACAGTCCATTGTTGAGACCGCTTTATGGTTGAAGTGAAGTATTCCTTCAATATCCTGATGTATCTTAGATCATCAGAACATAATATCCTTACCCTACAGTATTAATATTCACTGGTGGAGGAGTTAGTGCTAGTATACACTGACTCCAGCTCTATGTTCTAGAGCTATTCCGCCCTATATTTCCCTAATAAGGAAACTTTAAATATTAACATTGAGGGAGGTCACAGCAATTGTCTGAACAGGAAATGTAGATATGTCTTTCCTATTTCTTTTCTAGCTTACTATCCTAAGCTATAATTATAATAGTAAGATCTATTATTAATACATGTAATTGATTTATCAGTGTGATAAATTACCCCATACTCATTTCACTCTTTCTTTTCTTATAGGAGGAGCTCAAGGTGAAGTGTGCAGTCATGTACTGCAACCACAAAAGTAAGAACTAAAAAGCCCGTGTTCAGCAGTATAGGCTGGACAATCTTAGAAGAAGAAGAAGAAGTAAGAACTTTTGTGGCCACAACATGTGCAGGTCTCATGCCCCCTGCTCCATCGCAAATGAAAACCTGAGATACTGGGACCCCAAGAGTTGCAACGTCTGCTTGGCCTTGATGAACGAGGGTTTCGGTGATCCCAAGACGACGGAGTCGAGGGATGCTGCGAGGGAAACGCTTTGGAAGTGGGTAAGAGGGTTCCAGAAGAACTCTCCAAGACCTTACCTACAAAGCGACACCATTAGAAGCCTGCTGTTCCCTAAGGCAACATCTGATGCGGTTGTGCCCCAGGCATGGCCCGAGCCTCCCTGCATATAACTAGCGATAGAGGCCAACATCAATAAGGCTCTAGAAGGCATGGACATCCATCAGGAAAGGATGTCAGAGGTGTCCTCGGACACTGAAAAGGACTTCCTTCAAGAAGATCCTGAAGAAGAGGTGGCCCAGCCACACGAGGAGGAAGAAGAATCCGGTTCGACAGAGACGGAAGACCCTCTACTGTCTGTGACGGCATTTCAGCCTGTGCCATCAACCTCTTCGGCTCCAACCCCTCAACCAGACCCGCTGTTCCCCACGGGCCAAGCGTTCATGGCACAGATCCAGCAGATGATGGATACTTTCTGCAAGGAACAGCTTGAGATGAGAAAGGAAGTCAGGGAAGCACACCGCGCAGCCGCTTCTCGCGACTCCTACAAGCGGCCCAGTGTCTCTGACTTGCCGCAATCCGAAACCAACCCCTGGAGGTATGGGGAGTTCATGCCCATGATGAATGGGAAACTCTACATCTCGGAGAAGATGGGGGCCATACCCCTCGAGGATCTCCAATTCTGGCCAAACCTTACGGCTTACCCGGAGTGCTTCATCAGGCTGAAGAATGAACCTGCGTCTAAAGAAGAGACTGAACCTAAGGAGGTCATGGTCAAAGACCATGACAAGGCACAGGCTCTCTTGACGAGTAGCCTGAAGAAGGCAGGTTACACGAATTCCAAAGTTTCTGCGTTGAGCAAGAAGCACCCTACCTTCCTTGCTCCTTCCTCCAGAGCTTTTCCCTTCACGTCAAAAGCTCTCCACTGCGTGCTAAAGGCAGTTGATGCAGGCAAACCATAATCTACGCTAGAGGAGTGTAGACCATTGTCTCTAGCCCTGCCTACAGGCGAGAAGGACTGGAATGAGGTCCATCTGACCTTCTCGGTCGCAAAGCTAGACGCTGATATTGCAGGACAGCAGTTCAACGAGAACCTCCCGAAGCTGTCGGACTTTCTTCTGAGGAGAGAACATGAGACGAAAGAGAGACTAGCCGCCTCTCTGTCCCTCCAGAACTGCATGGAGATGTGTGCAGGCATCGCAAGCACCCCAGACATGTACACAGTCCTAGCCAAGATGCACATGGCTACACTGGTCAATGACATGTATGCTTTTGTGAAGGCCAGGAGGGCCTGTAGAGAGTTTGTGTTTGCCAATGCAAAGGTCAAACACGAGCCCAGGAAGTTGATCACTTCCTGTATCTAGAGCAAGGACCTCTTCCCAAAAGAAGCAGTCCAAGAGGTGGTTGCCAAAGCCGCCACGGAGAATAGGAACCTTCTCCAAAAGTGGGGCATGTCTGCCAAAAGGAAATCTTCCCCTGATTCTGGTCCCCAACCCAAGAGGAAGACGAAGAAGCCAAGACTGCCTCACCAACCTGCGCAACATCCCACGGTTACCATGACCAAGGTGCCCCAAATGGTTGCTCAGCCACAAACCACTTTCCAGATGGTGCCTCAACAGCTGATAACCCAGTCACCAGCCTTTAACCCAGGCTTTGAGAGGCACACCACTACCTTTCGCCCAAAAGGTAGAGGGTCTAGATGAGGCTCCTCAAGAAACCCCTCATAAGGTAGAGGAGGACGTGGTCAGGGTAACAAACCCTCCAGATCATCCAAGCAATGAGATGCTCCAGGTAGGAGGAAGACTCCTCCACTTTCGGGATTGTTGGACCTTCGATCCCTGGGCCCACAGCCTAATCAAGAATGGACTAGGATGGAAATGGAACAGATCTCCACCTTCCTTTCCTCAATTCTTCCAACACTCCACCCCCTTATTGGAAGAATATACCTTAGAACTCTTGAACAAAAAGGTTGTAAGGAAAGCAAAGTCCATCAAATTCCAGGGAAGGCTGTTTTGTGTTCCCAAGAAGGACTTGGACAAACTCAGAGTCATTTTAGACTTGTCTCCACTCAACAAGTTCATCGAGAACAACAAGTTCCGGATGTTAACCTTACAACACATAAGGACCTTGTTAAAAATAGGGGCGTACACAGTCTTAATAGACCTAGCAGATGCTTACTGGCACCTTCCAGTCAGCCGCCCTCTCTCCTCCTACCTAGGATTCAAGCCACAGAAGACAAAGTATGTCTTCAGAGCCATGCCCTTTGGACTAAACATAGCCCCAAGGATTTTCACAAAACTTGAGGACACAGTCGTACAACAGCTACGTTTATAAGGCATTCAGGTAACAGCATACCTGGACGACAGGCTGGTGTGGGCAGCATCCAAGACTGCTTGTCTGCAGGCAGCCACGAAGGTGATCCAGTTCCTGGAACATCTGGGCTTCAAGATCAACTAAAGGAAGTCTCGCTTCTCTCCAGCTCAAGAGTTTCAATGGTTGGGAATCCATTGGAACTTGCAGTCACACCGCCTCTCCATTCCACTGAAGAAGAGGAGAGAGATTGCGGGTTCTGTCAAGAGACTACTGAAATCCAACAAGATTTCAATACCCCAACAGGAAAGAGTACTGGGGTCTCTCCAGTTTGCAGCAGTAACAGACCCAGTGCTAAGAGCACAGCTGAAGGATGCATCAGGAGTCTGGAGAAGATATGCATCAAACGCTCGAAGAGATCAACAGAGACCGACACCGACCTTACTGCGATCGCTTCTGAGGCCGTGGTCGAAGGTCAAGAGCCTAGCAAGGACTATTCCTTTACAACCACCTCAACCGTCAGTAGTCATCCACACGGATGCCTCAATGGAAGGATGGGGAGGTCATTCCCATCAAAGGAAAGTTCAAGGGACCTGGTCACTCCAGTTCAAGACAGACCTTTCACATCAACATTCTGGAGGTCATGGCAGTCCTCCTGACGTTGAAGAAACTATCCCTCTCACAGATCAGCCCATATCAAGTTAGTCTTGGACAGCGAAGTGATAGTGAGATGTCTGAACCGACAAGGCTCGAGATCGCCCTACATCAACCACGTGATGTTGGCTATCTTTCGCTTGGCAAGAAAGAAAAGATGGCTCTTATCAGCAGTTCACCTATAAGGGTTCCGCAATGTGACGGCAGACGCTCTATCCAGGTGAAAGCCGATAGAGTCAGAATGGTCCCTAGACGCAGACTCATTTTCCTTCATCTTGGAAAAAGTCCCAGAACTGCAGATCGACCTCTTCGCAACTAGCGACAACAAGAAACTACCTCAATACGTAGCCCCATACGAGGACCCTCGGGAAGAAGTGATGGACGCCATGTCCCTCGATTGGAACAGATGGAATCATATCTATCTGTTCCCGCCAACAAATCTCCTGCTGAAGGTCCTCAACAAGCTGAGATCCTTCAAGGGGACAGCAGCAGTGGTGGCCCCCAAATGGCCCAAGAGCAATTGGTTCCCTCTAGTGATAGAACTGAGGCTGAGGCTGTTTCCTCTACTGAACCCAGTTCTATCCCAACTGGTTCAGAATTCGACTGTCTACGCTTCATCATTGAGAACCCAAAACCTACATCTCATGATTTTCTCGCCTTAGCAGTCAAGAAAAGGTTTGGGGTCTCAAAAGTCAACTTCGACTTTATAGAAGAATACAAGTCAAAGTCAACCAGAAGACAATATGAATCGTCTTGGAAGAAGTGGGTCTCCTTTGTGAAAGCAAACAAACCAACAGAAATCTCGATAGACTTCTGCCTGTCCTTCTTCATCCACCTTCACGAGCAAGGCTTGGCTTCCACCACGATAACTACGTATGAGTCAGCTTTGACTAGACTTCTTCTATACGCCTTCCAGGTGGACCTGTCGAACGAAACCTTCAATAAGATTCCGAAAGCATCCACTAGACTTAAACCAGCAGCCTTTCCGAAGCCCATATCATGGTCTTTGGACAAAATCTTGCACCATGCTTCGAACTTAAACAATGAAGATTGCTCCCTAAAGGATCTAACACAGAAAGTGATATTCTTGTTCGCTATAGCCTTAGGGGCTAGAGTTAGTGAAATAGTGGCCCTATCTAGAGACGAGGGCCATATTCAGTTCACAGAAGAGGGAGAACTGAATCCTTTTCCCGATCCTACCTTTCTCGCCAAAAATGAGCTACCCACCAAAAGGTGGGGTCCTTGGAGAATTTGCCTTCTGAAGGAAGATGTCTCTCTATGTCCAGTAGAGTGTCTAAAGGTCTATCTGCGAAGAACTTCAGATTTTAAGGGAGGACAGCTCTTCATAGGCGAAACCTCAGGATCAAACTTATCCCTAAAACAACTGAGGGCGAAGCTCACCTATTTTATTCGCAGAGCAGATCCTGACAGTACACCCGCAGGTCACGATCCGAGAAAAATTGCTTCCTCGCTGAACTTCTTTCACCATATGGACTTTGATAGACTCCGCTCATATACAGGTTGGAAATCCTCCAGAGTCTTTTATAAACATTATGCGAAGCAAGTGCATGAAATAATACACTTTGTGGTGGCGGCAGGTAGTGTTATAAAACCTGTCGACTAGTGCTGCGATGAACAGTGAATTGTTTGGGACTTTACACAGTGTAAAGGGTGAACAGGTGTTAGCACCTTTGAGTGTAATACCTTTTATTGACGATCACTATGGTGACCCTTGGTCTGTTCTTTATAGGTGAAGAATCTAACCAATAACACCAGTGCCGTGTGTACATTCGTACACAGTGTTTAAACATATCCAACATCTAAGTGAAAATTAACTTACAGTAATAATTTCACCCTTGAGTGGTATACTAATATATATTTCTTCCCTTACAGGTGACAAATATATATGTACTTTGAAAATGTTGTTTATGTAAAAGAATTCTATTTTAATACATTCATTGTTGTATTTAATTTTTTCTATACAAATGAATACATAAAATGTATTTGCGTCTTATTTGCCCTACCAGTAGTCGAATAAAATAAGCTAAAGTCTTTTATTTTCCTAAAATTAAAATACTTGAATTTATTCTAATGTGTGAACATACTGATAATAGCCAAATTCCACTTTGTTCTCACGAATACAACCTTGACACTTCTATAGTCAGTATTGACACATTCCCGGTAGGGGGCAGGAAGCCCCAAATTAGTTCCAAACTTAGTTGATATGACAAATAACGGTAGTGTCATATATTCATGTGGTCGGGATGACCATATAAGAATCTGAGTCAAGATAAAGGCACTTATACAAACCCACTGATATAGTGATTTCAAGTAATTCTCTGGTAAACTTCCATCAGGATGACATGGCTGAGCCCAAAAAATGGATTTTGAGCAATGCGAAAAATTTATTTTTAGGTGAGATGGCCATGTCGTCCTGATGGACCCTCACTCCTTTCTAAAAAGGAGTATAAAACTATGTAACAGGTCCCCACCCGAAACTACTCTATCTGCGGCTATCCATGCTTAATTACAACAAAGAATAATACGCTGTAGTAGTACGGGGAGGGGATCCACCGGGTAACCTTGATAGTGGCTCCCCTTCAAATTCGCCACTCTTCCCCCTCAAAGCGAAAACTCTATTTGGGGTGAAGATTGCTATGTGTTGTATCAAGAAATACATCCCCTGATATTATGCGATATCCTTAAGAATTATTTTAAGGATACTCGCGCCAGGAGTTAGAATTCTGGAGACCTGTGGTCAATTCTCTGGGAGTATCACAGTAGCCAAATATCCCTTAGAAAGCTGCCTAAAGGAACCCTCCATCAGGACGACATGGCCATCTCACCCAAAAATAGATTTTTCGCTTTGCTCAAAATTACGGATGTTTGACGCACAAGTAAACTTCCTTTATTCCTTATGGGAACAATTGCTTTTGGATACAATAATTTAAGGTTATGAGCTCACTTCCATAACGAATTAAACTAGTAACCAAGGTACTACTGTATATAAATAATGTAAAATGTCATGAATAACATATTGACATTAAATTAACCTTGTGAATAACTAAGACCCAAATGGAAATATACTTATCAAAAGTGGAACCACCCAGCCGAAGACTTTACTTTACTTACTTACTTTAAGGGCTGCTTATCTGGTCCTGTCAAGTAGGGGAACCCTACTCTCTAGGACCTCCACGGTCGTTTTATGATGTTCATTCGGGAGCATTTAACATTTCACAATGCGCATTGTTCGCTTACTGTTTGATCACCCCCGTCAAAACACTCGCCCCCCAGAAGCTGAAGCCTTGATGAGGATTGGGGGCTTAGGGATTAGCAGCTGGGCTCTAATGGACAGTGGTAACTACTTTGCCACTGGACCTCGGTGCCCAACTGTTGATCCAACTAAATCAGTCAGCTTTTTCTCTTTTCCTTTTGGTTATTACTTTTTTTCTCCCATCTCTTCCTTTTGGGCTTGACCTTGTTGATGACTTTGGCTTGTTTGATTATACTTTGGCTGCTGCTTTGCATTTGGCACAGTGTGGGATGGACGGCATTCCATCTCAACCTGTGACAATTTAGATGCTATCACCCTCTGGCAGGCCCCATTGGGTGCAGACCAAGTCTGTTAAGAGTCGGGCTCCAATGATCCGGTTGTAAGTCACTCATATTTGCGGGTAATGGGTGACGCCAGGTATTGGAGTCGCCAGTGAGGAGGCATTCTTTTATGGATGCTGCCCACACCAGCCAATCGTCCAGGTAAGCCATCACCTGGAGGCCTTGTAAGCTTAGCTGTTGGACGATCGTCTCTGCGAGCTTCGTGAATATCCTTGGGGCTATGTTTAGCCCGGAGGGCATGGCTCTGAAGGCGTACTGTCTTCTTTGAAGCCTGAATCCTAGGTAGGAGGAGGTCTGGTGATTCATTGGAATGTGCCAGTAGGCGTCCGACATGTCTATCGAGACTGTGTAAGCCTTTTGAGGCAGCAGGGCTCTTATGTGCTGAAGAGTCAGCATTTTGAACTTGTTGTTCACTAAGAACTTGTTGAGAGGGGACAAGTCCAAAATGACTCTGAGTTTGTCGAAGTCCTTCTTGGGAACACAGAATAGTCTTCCTTGGAACCTGGTGGACTTTACCCTCTTGATCACCTTCTTGTTCAAGAGCTCTTGGATGTATTCTTTCAGGACGGGGGAGGAGTGTTGGAAGAATTGGTGGAAAACTGGGGGTGGTGTCACCCAGCTCCACCCTAGTCCGTTCTTGATGATGCTGTGAGCCCAAGGATCGAAGGTCCAACGATCCTGGAAGAGGTGGAGTCTTCCTCCCACCGGAAGCATCTCATTGCTTCTGGTTTCCCGAGGGTTTACCACCTCGGCCGCTTGCTCCCCGTCCTCCTCTCCATCTGGAGGGACGTTGAGAGGAGTCTCTGCCGGCGCCTCTACCTTTGGGACGAAGGCCGGTGACTGGGCCACCACCGGCTGGGGTAACAACTGAAAGGTTTGTTGGGGCTGAGCCACCAACTGGGGAGCGGCGGGTGCCAGAAACTGGCTCTTAGCCTGACGCTGCTGAGGTCTGGGCTTGTTGGTCTTCTTCTTAGGTTGGGGGCCCTCATCCTGAGAAGATTTCCTCTTCTTCGACATGCCCCACTTATGGAAAAGGTTCCTGTTCTCCGTGGCGGCTCTGTCGACGATCTCTTTCACGAGGTCGTTAGGGAAGAGATCTTTCCCCCAGATGTTGGAGGAAATCAGTTTCTGGGGTTCGTGTTTTACGGTGACATCTGCAAACACGAACTCTCAGCATGCTCTCCGGGCCCTGATGAAGCTATAGAAATCCTTCGTCAGGGTGGCAAGGTGGGTCTTAGCCAAGACCATGTAGAAGCCTGGGGTCCTTGTGTCCCCGGCCATCGTCTCCATCTGGACCTGAAGGGAGAGGGAGGCAGCCAGCCTCTCTTTCGTGTCCAGCTCCCGACGCAGAAGGTATTCGGAGAGCTTGGGGAGGTTCTCGTTGAACTGCCGTCCAGCGATGACAGCCTCCAACTTTCCCACAGAGAAAGTTAACTGGATGTCTTTCCAGTTCTTGTCGTTGGGAGGGAGGGCGAAGGAGAGGGGCCTACATTCCTCCAATGTAGGGCAGGGTTTCCCTTCCTCCACCGCCTTCAACACTGCCAACAGGGATTTCTCTGCAAAGGGGAAGACCATGGTGGCAGGAGCAAG
Source organism: Palaemon carinicauda (assembly GCF_036898095.1). Classification (NCBI taxonomy): domain Eukaryota; kingdom Metazoa; phylum Arthropoda; class Malacostraca; order Decapoda; family Palaemonidae; genus Palaemon; species Palaemon carinicauda. The sequence continues at coordinate 106,909,935 of NC_090741.1, read as the reverse complement.
AAAAGTCGGGTGTTTCTTGCTGAGGGCCGGCACCTTGGAGTTGGTGTAGCCCTTACTCTTCAGGCAGCCGGCCAGAAGAGATTAAGCCTTTTCATGGTCGAAAACGATGACCTCCTTAGGCTTGGTTTCTTCCTTGGAAACTGGCTCGGACTTGAGACGGATGTAACAGTCCGGATAAGCTTCAAAAAGCTAGGCGAAAACTCCACTTCTTTAAGGGGAATGGCGCCTAGCTTATCGTTGACGAAGATACGTCCGCTCGTGATCGGCATGTGTTCTGCATGCCTCCATGGGTTCGTCACTGAGCATGGGGCAAGATCCTTCACGGTGATCTTCCTCGGGGTCTATTTGGATAAGCGTAGGATTTCCCTCTAGAAATCCTCGTCCCTTTGGCGAATCCTCTCGTCCAGGATCGCCACCAAGGCTTGGAGGTTATCCATGGGGGTGTCCACTCTTGCAGGTGTAGGAGTGGAAGAGGTAGAGGGGCCGGGTTCCGAAACAGCAACGGAAGTGATAGAGGGGGCAGGGACGCCTTCACCCTCAGAGTTAGGAGCCTCCCTAGGCTCCTCCTCTTCTGGACCCTCGGCCATCAGGGTCCTTTCGGTGGTGTTCGACACTTCCGACATCCGTTCCACTTCGTCAAGATGGAAGTCTTGAAGTGCGTCCGATATGTCCGGTTCGACCGTCAGTTGGACGCAGGGGATCTCCATCAGGACGACATGGCCTGAGCTCAAAAATGAAGTTTCAAAGTTTACCAACATCGGTGCACGAATAAATATTTACTCATTGAACAATGTTATATTGCAGAACAATCACCAAAGTTATCTACAAACCTTTTTTTTTCTTTCTAAATGGGGTTCCTCCTAATTTCATAGGCAAAGAGTAGGGAATATAGATAGAAAATATTTGAAATAAAATTCTATTATAAAACTTTGAAGATCCAAAGTAGGCATGGGCTAATCTTACAAAGCAATGGCCTGCTAGAGGCACACTAGGTTAGTATAGAATAACTAATTTTATTCAAGATATTTGTTCAGTGAAGCATTTTACTCGTTACCTATGGTAAATGGAGGCAAGGTCTATATAGTAAAACTCCTAAGGAAATTTTGTATTATTTGCCATTTTTGTTTTAATTTGCGATGTATCCAAATTTAGCTTTTCAAATTATTCTGCTTAAAATAATTTTTTAGTTCATGTAGTGTTTGTATCTTATGAAGGTGTTTTACTATGAAGATGCAAAAAGGATGTGACAATAGGTATCCTTTGAATCTATAGTATGGGTCCAAGCCACTCAGTGTAGTAATTGTGGGACATGCCAGATGGTCATCAATTTGAATGGATGGCTTGCACCAGATTTGTTTGTTGAGGAGAGACAGATCGAGTATCAATGTTCTCTGTGGGAAGTCTTTCTTTGGTACACTGAATAGTTTGCCCTAGAAGTTGGAAACTAAACCTTTCTTAACATCTTCCTTACAAAGGAGTCGAGTTCCAGGGTCCTGGCCTAATAAAACTAGTGGATTGGAGGGTGTTTTCTATCCACGACCAACTGAGACCCATTGAGAACACTTTTGTGTCACTGAGAAAAGTCCAACATTCCCAGAAACAATGGAGACGACCCATAATCCGAAGATCCTTGTGACAAAATCCTCGGCCTGTATTTGGTTTACTAGCTCCCTTGAAAGATTTCCAATTGCCTCCTCTTTCTCTAAAACTCTACTGCTAGCTGTTGCTTTAGAATTTTAGAATACTTTGACAGAAATAAAACTTCACATTTAAATTCAATCAATCAACAACTTGGAAGTAGAGTTGAGAATATTAGTGACCAGACAAATTTTGAGGGGTACCAAAACCTTGCTTTTCCCATTTGGGGCTTCCATACTAATTTGATAGATTCTTGAGTTGCGGAATGTCATTTGAGTTCATAGCCGCAACAATGTTTAAAACTTGTTAAGGGGCCAAGATGTTCTTGAAAAAGAAATCATATATTGTCATCATATTTGAGGCAGTGACCTTCCTCTTATTGTCAAACTGGGTTTCTTGTTCCTCAGCTAGGCTACAGTGCTTGGTCAGAACTCTGTTAGTACTGTATATAAATCATAGCCTAGTTCACACTCAGTCTTGGGGCATCCCATATAGTACAGTATCTGAAATTTTGAGCAATGTATTTCCCCAATATACTGTAGTAGTAAATTGGAATTTCACATTTTTTTATGAAGCTCCCCTGATGTTTACAGTATGTTGCTTCTTCTTCAGAAGCCTATTTTAATCAATGCTTACCCATGAAATTTTAAACAATTCAAAATTTTCCCCTTTTTATTGTTATTAATTGCTAAGCTACAACCCTAATCGGAAAGCACGATGCTATAAGCCCAGGAGCCACAACAAGGAAAATAGCCCAGTGGGGAAAGGAAATAAGGAAAAATAAAATATTTCAAGAACAGTAACAACATTAAAATAAATATTTCATATATAAACTTTAAATAATTTAACAAAACAAGAGGAAGAGAAATTAGATAGAATAGTGTGCCCGAGTGTACCCTCAAGCAAGAGAACTTCAACCAATGCATGCCCTTAATAAATTAATAGTCTTCTAGCAGTAAGTGGTAGGAAGCCCAGGTTGTTGCCTAAGGAAGTATAGTTTTCAGTTTACTCTGTCGACCGGCAGTGATCGAACACACTCTGATTGTTTAAATACTGTACTGCGTTTAAAGATGTCTTCTCTTGGTTTAGTTTACAATTACAGTATTGCCTGGAATGTGCATGGGAATTATTTCTGGGAGATCATGTACTGCATTCCCTTGTATCATGTCAGGGGCAATTCCGTGATTTAAGTGAGTTTTGACGAAGGAAAATATTTTTTGGGAGGTGCTGTGCAGTCTTCTAGGGTTTCCCCTTAAAAGGTTAGAACAGGGAATCCAATACAAAGAAATTTTGTTTCCCCTGCTATAGGGTCAGTATATCAACATGCAAGGCATGAACTCAAGTGCATATATGGGAGATAGCCCAGGAACGATAGGTCAAAATTGGGGAGTTTTGGGAAATAATTAGATAAAAGCTGAAACTTTGCATAGGTATAGAGAATTGTGACCTGAACAATATATTAAAAGTCCCACTGTCTCCCACGCTTGCGTTAGCCGCCATTATGGAAAATGGCCGCCATATTGGATTTCCTTAAAATTCAAATATCTCGAAAAATATCAATTTTATCAAAAGACACCACTCAATAAAAGTTGGTCAGAATTGATTGTTTTATAGTACTCAATAGAAAGAGAAAATCTATATGAAAAAAACAAAAAAAAAATATAGAAATTAAAGTTATGAACTTATTTTCAAAGACAATTTCTACAGAACTGGTGTCCTATATGACAAAATGCTTCTAAACAAAAGTTATAAAGCAAACTTTCTTCTTTTGAAATATATACAAGTTTATACTTATATTCATAAATAAAAAAATTATGGAGGAAAATATATAGAAAACTGAAATGCGTTTGAAGATGTCTTCTGGTTTAGTTTACAATTACAGTATTGCCTGGAATGTGCATGGGAATTATTTCTGGGAGATCATGCACTGCATTCCCTTGTATCATGTCAGGGGCAATTCCGTGATTTAAGTGAGTTTTGACGAAGGAAAATATTTTTTGGGAGGTGCTGTGCAGTCTTCTAGGGTTTCCCCTTAAAAGGTTAGAATAGGGAATCCAATACAAAGAAATTTTGTTTCCCCTGCTATAGGGTCAGTGTATCAACATGCAAGGCATGAACTCAAGTGCATATATGGGAGATAGCCCAGGAACGATAGGTCAAAATTGGGGAGTTTTGGGAAATAATTAGATAAAAGCTGAAACTTTGCATAGGTATAGAGAATTGTGACCTGAACAATATATTAAAAGTCCCACTGTCTCCCACGCTTGCGTTAGCCGCCATTATGGAAAATGGCCGCCATATTGGATTTCCTTAAAATTCAAATATCTCGAAAAATATCAATTTTATCAAAAGACACCACTCAATAAAAGTTGGTCAGAATTGATTGATTTATAGTACTCAATAGAAAGAGAAAATCTATATGAAAAAAACAAAAAAAAATATTGAAATTAAAGTTATGAACTTATTTTCAAAGACAATTTCTACAGAACTGGTGTCCTATATGACAAAATGCTTCTAAACAAAAGTTATAAAGCAAACTTTCTTCTTTTGAAATATATACAAGTTTATACTTATATTCATAAATAAAAAAAATTATGGAGGAAAATATATAGAAAACTGAAATGCATTTGAAGATGTCTTCTGGTTTAGTTTACAATTACAGTATTGCCTGGAATGTGCATGGGAATTATTTCTGGGAGATCATGCACTGCATTCCCTTGTATCATGTCAGGGGCAATTCCGTGATTTAAGTGAGTTTTGACGAAGGAAAATATTTTTTGGGAGGTGCTGTGCAGTCTTCTAGGGTTTCCCCTTAAAAGGTTAGAACAGGGAATCCAATACAAAGAAATTTTGTTTCCCCTGCTATAGGGTCAGTGTATCAACATGCAAGGCATGAACTCAAGTGCATATATGGGAGATAGCCCAGGAACGATAGGTCAAAATTGGGGAGTTTTGGGAAATAATTAGATAAAAGCTGAAACTTTGCATAGGTATAGAGAATTGTGACCTGAACAATATATTAAAAGTCCCACTGTCTCCCACGCTTGCGTTAGCTGCCAATATGGAAAATGGCCACCATATTGGATTTCCTTAAAATTCAAATATCTCGAAAAATATCAATTTTATCAAAAAACACCACTCAATAAAAGTTGGTCAGAATTGATTGTTTTATAGTACTCAATAGATTAATTTAAAAAAAGAGAAAATCTATATGAAAAAAATAAAAAAAAATATTGAAATTAAAGTAATGAATTTTTCAAAGACAATTTCTACAGAACTGGTGTCCTATATGACAAAATGCTTCTAAACAAAAGTTATAAAGCAAACTTTCTTCTTTTGAAATATATACAAGTTTATACTTATATTCATAAATAAAAAAAATAGAGGAAAATATATAGAAAACTGAAATGTCAAATTTTCACGTACAGAATCGAATTTTTTTTTTTTTAATAAAGAAGTGTTGATTTGCAATCATTCAGATAAATTATTGAACAATGTTTTGATAGGCATCATTATTCATTTCTTAATAGTGAAATTTCCAATAGCAGTGAAAGGATCTCGTGCCTTTTTTTTTCAGAATAGAGAAGGATGCCTGATATATCAATGAGGTTTCAGATAAATACCTTCTGTAGGATTAATAATACATACACTTTGTTTATACTTACATGTACAATAACAATAAATACGAAAGAAAATATTTCAACTGAGAGATTGTTCATTAATAAAAATGTAAGCTCTCAAACACATAAAAATATAACAACAGGTTTGCATAAAGTAATTGTGGGACAAGTATGTCATATAGGGTTCTCTTTAAAGTAAATACAGATTGAATTATATCTGAATAGAACACACTCAGAGCTCAAACATTCTTGATGTTAAGTTTTCTTCCATCTCATGAGCGTCTTCTTCAACATCCTCCTCAAATGGTAGTGAATTTTCACATCCAACACCACGACACTGTCCACAGATGGATGAGCATGATAAACTAGCCCTACGACATTTGCATTGATGGCGGCATCCTTTGCGACAGTTACAGCTGACTAAATGTAACAAGTCATCTGGAGCTGGAGGTTTCATTGAAGGGATGGGTTTCAGGCCATTTTTGGAACTCTCCCATCCCCATTCGACTGGAGAGAGATGGTTACCATGCCAATGCTGTACTTGGTAGAACACCCTAAATGAGTGCAAGCGAGCTGCATCACTTGTTGGTGGCAATGTTGATAACTGAAACTCAGATTTAAGTGACATCTTTGCAACTGCTCTCTTATATGCATGCAAACGATACCTGTCCAATGTTTGAAATTTCTCCGCTCCGTACATAGAAAGGAGGAAAGCTTCGCCAGCTTTGGCCACTTCATTTTTAGATGCTTCTCGGTTATCAAATACAGACACTGTATTGCATGTCTTGGCTTTTCTTCAAAATATCAAAGGACTTTTTCTTTCCCTTCCCATATAAAGCTGATGTTGTATCACAGCCTGTAACAGCGTGGAGAAACAGAAGATGTTGACGAAGATGTCCCAGGTTAGATATAAGTTTCCTAATATCATAGATCTTGTTGGGGTTGTGTACTTTACCAGGTTTAATAAAATGTATTTTTGTGGATGATTTAGAAAGAGATACTAGAAGTACTAGTAAGTCTGTGTCGTCACCCACCACTGCTACATTATGTCCACTATTTTTTAATGACCAAGAAGTTTGAGCAATAGACATATCTGCATCTTCCTTGGCAACTATAACTGTAATGCCAGCATGCTGCATGTGGTCCTTCAGTTTACTGATCAGCAGTGTCTTGTTACGCTTATTACACAGGAAATCTGCTTGTGGTAACGTTGAGTAACATTCCTCATTGACTTCAACTTCTATAGAACAATGCTTGGATGCCCTACGATTTTGCTCTTGAGATTTGGTTGTTGGTGTCACTGGGTAGCCATCAAAAACAACTGTTGCATTTTTGCCATAATGATTGATTACATAACCTGTGTAGGCTTGAAAAATATCCCGATACATAGCTGTACATAGCTGGCCTTGGCCACACAACTTTATGAAGAAGATGACCACCATCCACAACATACTGGTACTCATCTGAAACTAACCCTTCCCAAGGTCCATATGATTCCAATTTAGTCACTAAGGCTGCTTTGTGCCCTTTTCTCATTGAGATGTCGTCAAAGAGTGAAGGAGGTTTAGGGGCCAATCATAAGTCATATAATTAGCAAGTTGGTCATCATTTTTCAAAACACATATTATTCTGCTGAAAAGCTGTTGAGAGTTCACTGCAACAACATCCTCACGAACTTTCAGTCCATTCCTCATGACTGATATTGACCGTACTGCGTTCTTTCGTTTTAAGTGAATAGTTGAGAACTTCTTGCCATCCATATCATGCATTTCTTTTAAGCCAATTGATTTTGCTGTGTCACAGTTCACTAAATCATCAGCAATTATTCCTGTTCCCAAGGATACCAACCCACTAAAAGTTTCTTGAAATGGAGAGTGAGATCGTAGCCAGTTCTGCAATATTTGTAAGTGCTTCTCATCATTAAACTGTCGTGATTCTCTCAATTCAACATGCTGTTCAGTTGTTGCAGATGAAACACCAGTAAATTTCTCCACAGCATCACAAACTTGTGTACTTGCTGGCATTGCTTTTATCCACTGGGCTAAAGTGCTCTCGGTAATATCCCTGCCATGTGTAAGTCCCCCAGAAGATTTAAATCCCTTCATCAGATACTGCTCAATTATCATATCACTCCATGTCCCTGACCAATAACGATTGCTGTGACGCACCGTGAAGAATCGATCAATTGTAAGTTTCTCATATTCCTTCTTTGCTATTGTATTGGAAAGTTCATGCATTTGCTGTAAATAGATCTGTGCAGCTTTGACATAATGTAGATGCCCTGCAGCATGGAAATGAGGAAGCATCTCTCGTACACAATACAGTGGCAAATCCCACTGTCCTGTGCGTTCAGCTCTCAGAAAGAGCTTAATTAGGGATACTTGCTCATGAAATTGCAACCAAAGTCTTGCTGTGCAACTCAAGTCCTCCTTTTGATTGATGTTGTTTATCAGCTTAGTATTAATGTCTGATAAGATTTCATTATTTAGTACGTCTTCAACATCAACTTCATGGGTCAAAAAGGAGTGGAATATCTCCAGGATTACACTACATTCTTCATCATTCATATTGACATCATCTAGAAGAATTCTTGTAAGAGCAGCCTGTGTAAGAAAGCGAGCTCGAAGGGCACGGTAATATGTGTGTCCAGAAAGCATGTGTCTTACAGAAATTTCTGAATATATTGTGACCCACAATTCTTCCAGTCCACTTCCACGCATGATGGTGCCTATTGCTCCCATGAAGGACATGAGAAGATGGAACCCACCAAAACGCACAACTACTTTTGACAATGGGCTTTCTTCGCCAACTGCACCAACTATTGCAACTGCTTTCATATAGAGGGGCTGGTCAAAAGTTACTACACAGTGAGTTTGATTCTGGGACTTGGTACCCTCAACAGCATGTAAAAGTGCTGTGTATACAGTTGATAGATTCCCTGGGTTCAAGTTGATGAAGGGGAGTGCAAGTATATGAGTAGTTTCAAAATGACCATCTCTCATTGCTGCTTGCATGTAGCCATTCCAGCCTGGTATTTTATTTGTACTCAAGTAGCTTCCACATACCCATAAGGTATCTAACTGTCGAGCATGTTTTACAGTTACTGGTTGATATGTATCGCATGAGATAGATGCCTTTGCTATTACATTTTGCATACCTGACATGTTTGTAGGTTCTCTATATGTCTTTATTGGAATTGTTCCCCCAGCATTACTTGCACTACTTACATCCATAATTCTCTGAACTGCAGTACTGGTTAATACTGCACTGGCAGGCGTTACACATTTCACACCACCCATGCTGTGAAACGTTCCCAACCCATCAAGAGTGCGGATGTTAAAATCTGCATTATCAAATATATATTGAAGAAAACCATCGTTTCTTATATTTACAGATGCAGTTCTAATTACTGAGTTGACATAACGTAGAGTTTCTTTATATGTCGTGGTTACTCCTAGCTTTGCAAGAATATCAATAAGCTGGCGAGAAGCAAATTGCCTATGTAGAAAAACAGATAAAGATATTTGGTGGGAAGACAAGAATGACCTTGGTCGTACTGCAGATATTATTGCATGCTGTATGCTTAAGCGCTTTTGCTCATTTTCCTTATGCTCATCTCGTCGCTTTGATTTTGTTACTTCATCAACAAAGTCTCGGAGAGTATCTGGCACCTGCTGTATTGATGAATTAGTAATGTCTTCACAAACTGGATATACAGAATTGTCATACACACGTGCACGTATATCTTCATGTATGATAGCAGCAGCTGTTAAAACAATCTGACGTCTCTCATCCTGAATATTACTCTCTCTGTTTTATACCATGAATCTCCTAAGGATCTATTGACTGCTTCACTGAATGAAAAAATATCCTTACCTTTACACTTACTAACAGTGATGCTATCTCCATATCTCTCAAGCAGCTTTTGTTTCAATCTCTTAAGTGTGTATACAGTCTCTGTTGTAACAGCAGCTTCCACCATCATCCTATGCAGTTCTTGCAGTGAGTATTGGCACTCATTGCTATCATTTATAATATCACACAATTTATCAAAAGCTAGCAGTGAACCTACCTGGCATGGTCTTCCAACTGTTTTATAAGAACAGGACGCACCACTGTCACAGGTATTCTTACAAAAATCATTATAACACTTCCAATGATACTTAGACGCAGCAGCTACTAAGTCAATAACACTATCAATCTGACTAAGTACTAAATAACCAAGTTTATCATTGTGTTCCTTTGCTTTTTCCCCTTATTGTTTCCTGTAGTACCATTGTCGTAACTTCATGTATGGACCTACGATACTTCCTTGGCTTCTTTTGCTCTGCTATTTTATCAGCTGTTTCTCCACAGAATAAGCATTGCAGTTTGATGTCAAATTAGGTTAATTCTGATCGCAGACAAGGAACTTTATTGGGTGGTCCTTCTAAGTCCTTACTTGGAGCAGGTCGTGGAGTGTACGACTTACGGCAGTGGACATGTACTTGTAAACAAGTTTTTTTTCTTAAACTGTTGATGCAACCCATCCTCTCGGGCTAAACTGGCTTTTTTGGGCTCAAGCCATGGCGTCCTGATGGAAGGTTCCTTATTGGTAGCTTCCTTGGGTATATAACTACTAAGATATTCCCAGAGAATTTAACCACAGGTTATCACAGAATTCTAACTTCTGGAGCAAGTATCCTAAAGGTTTCCCTTTAAGACATCGTATATCAACAGGGGACGCATGTATTAACGCGCCACATAGCTATCTGCACCCCACATAGAGTTAACACTTCGATATGGAGGGGTGGAGAATAGCTGGGGAGCCGTTCCACAGCTATACTCGTCCGTGGCTACTTTTGGTACTCGAAACGTAAACAAACGGGCGCCATTGCTAAATGACGTCACGTCCGTCCTCATCCTTCTTCTAGTAGCTTGCCTTGCTAAGACGGATTTTCCCTTATGCTTTTTCATTGGCTTGCATCTTCGTAATGTCGCTACCTTCAGCCTCGCCTTCTTCTGGAAAGTTGAGTACCAGGTCCCAGTATTGTTTAAATAAGCTCTGACCGTAAAGTAACTTTTACTTTTCGAGATATTTTATGTTTTCTGGCAGAGCTGTGCTACTACCGGACATGCCATTTTATGGCGTCGCTGTTACCCTGCATGCGTTATTTAGCTAGCCTGAACAGCTTATTCCGGCCTTTTAACTAATTGATACTATTAGTTATTTAGTCTTCATAGCTAGGAACTTCATATATCGTGTTTTGACGCTTTTTTATCGGTCATCGCCTGACCCCATACTAGATCGCTAGCTTAGCCCCTAGGCCAGAGCGCCTATCACCAGTGTTCATGCATGATATATTCCAGTGATCCTAGGTTAAGTTATGAAGATAGTGGCATTATTTTACGATACTGTTTACTGTGATGCAAGTGTTTTCGCCTTCAGGGACCATATAGGGGATCGGTTTGATAGTGTGCCTTTCTAAGCTAACCTAAATGTAGGACCCCTATATGCTCCCTTCACCCCCTGCCTTAGGGCATTCCCTCTGTGTGGCCTTGCTCCCCCTACCACGTAAGGGGATCAAGTCCATACCAGAGTACTTATCGCTTCTCTGTCCTCCCTAAGGGAATGATCCCCCCTTAGGGTTGCGTCCGAGAATGAGGAACGGCCTGTCCTTCCTCAATTGCTGAGGTTAGGTTACCTGACCTTCCTTGCAATTGCGATACGTCTTCCAGCCTACCTAGCTTAGGGTGTAACATCCCTGCTCTAGGTTAGGCCTCGGGGGGAGCTAGTTCTGTGCCTTGCTTGAAACGGTACCCATGCACCGTTCTCAGCCAGGTTGCCTACCTTAGGCTAGGGAGCGGCCTCCCTTCCTTGGTGGCCGCTTTGGTACAGAGCCTCCCCTATGGAAGACCCTTCTTCTTCTCCCCTCCCCCCCTATCCCTTGTATGGTCTAGCCTATACTTAGGTTAGCCTATACTCATCTGTCCCTTGTCCTACAACTCCTCCTTAGGGTGGAGTGACAGGGCTATCTTGAGTCCCTATGGGCAGTCCGCTCTGGTACATATACCCTTCATAGTGTCCTATGGGGTTAGCCACTGGATGCGTTTTGTCCGCAGGGGTTCTCCCCCCTCTTGGGTGTTCCCTGGCCCTCCCTTGGGCTACTCTGGCACCCGGCCGCCTGCCGGCCCCCTGCCATTGGGTGATAGGGCTAGCCTCTATCATGGGTACACCCATTCAGGTGGGATGCTATGGGGTTCGTATCCTTACCCCTCCATCCCTCCTTCTGTCTCTTCCTGTCCTGGTGCCGGTCCCTTGCCGCCTCTACTGCCGGCGATTCCGCCCTCCCTTGGTGACACATCCCTAGTATCCTCCCTAGCCGACAGTCCTCCGTGTGCCGGAGGGCTGCCGCCTTCCGTTGGTGTTCAGCCGATGGCCTACCCTTATACCACCTAGCTTCGGTCGTCCGTCCCTCGGGCCGGCACCCGGCATTCCGGCATCCATTGCCGGCGGTCCGGATATGCTATATCCACCTTCCTTATCCTATGACCCTGTCACCAAGTCGGCAGCCTTCGGCTGCCGGAGCCGCCACCTCCCGCCGCTGTGCCCCAGGCCGCCATCCTGGCATTACTCCTGACTTCTCTATGTGTCTTCACTAATGCCAGAAACTCTGCTAGAGCGGCCTCCGGCGTGCCGCCGGTCTGCCGGCACCTTCCGGAGACGCCAAGAGACTTGCACCCCTTCTCCCAGCTATCAACACCATGCTGATAGCCCTACACCGCAACCAGATGGCTTGGCTACCCAAATAGATAGGTATTGTCTTACTGTTCTATTAATGGCCGTGCTGTCTTCTTGCATATCACAATTTTCCAGCATGCTGTGTGTATCTTAGCACGGCTGGTTACCGGAAACCGTTGCCCTATGGGGTCTTCTACAACCCCCCCCCATATTAATGGCCTGAGTGGTCTCAGTCCTAGATTTACATCTTAGGCAATTCCTGCTAGAATTACCTTCTGCCTCCCTGGCGATCTATGAAGGATTCTGCCTTGTGTCCTCGGTCACAAACAAATTGCCTATTGATAAGGTTACGGTAACCAGCCGGGCGGGATACACGGAGTATGTGTCTATCTACTTCATTTCCCGCTCCACTCTCTAACATTACAATGTTATTAATTATTTAAGATTAAGTTAAAGTTAACTTCTTAATATTTAACTTTAGAGTAATATAAGTCATTTGTATGACTTCCGTATACTCATGTTCTCTTTCTCTTACAGGAGGAGTACCTGAAATGTGACCACAACTTCTGTGGAGTGAAGCGCCTGCACTTCTACGGGCACACGGCGTGTAGGACCCACGCCCCTTGCGCCAACAAGAAAGGTGATCTGAAGTTTTGGGACCCGCAGCACTGTACAGTCTGCAAGGACCGCCTGGTCGAAGCGTTCGACAATCCTCCTTCAGCGGAGGTTAGGGACTCTTCTCGAGAGAAGCTACGCAAGTGGGTGCGTGGCTTCCAGAAGAACGCCACCGGACCATATCTTGCCACCGAAGACTTGAGGGCCTTGCTTTTCCCGAAGGCATCCCCAGACTCAGTGGTCCCCAAGGATCAGATTCCCACCGTCCAGATAACGGTGGAACCGGATGTCATGGCTCAGTCCATGCACGAGTGCCGTTTGGATGCCGACAACGCGGAACGTATGTTGGAAGTGTCGGAGAACACGGAGAGGAACCTCATGGGCGACGAACTGGACTATGAGGAAGATTAGGTGGAATACCCTGAGTCGGAGCAGGAGGTCGCTCCACCTTCCACCCCCACACCGACTCCTACACTGACGGACGTATCACTCCCGTCTACATCTGCTACCCCGGATCCCACCCCATCCAACACCCAGGAGATCTTCAAAATGCTTGAGGCTCTCATGGATAAGAAATTCCGCGAGACGCATGAGTTCTTCAGGTCCAACATGGGAAGTTCGAAGCAGCCGAAAAGGATTTCGGTTAAGGACCTCCCCGCATGCTCAGATACCAACCCCTGGAGGTATGCCGAGCACATGCCAATTACGACGGGCAAGATCTTCATAAGCAAAAAGGTTGGCTCGATCGCGCTGGAAGAAGTGGAATTCTTCCCAAACTTTGAGGCTTACCCGGACTGTTACGTCCGACTTCGATCTGAACCTGCCTCTAAAGAAGAGACCGAACCGAAGGAGGTTATAGTGTTCGATCTCTCGAAGGCCCAGGCTATACTGGCCAATACAGTGAAAAGTAGGGGCTTCACCTGCTCGAAACTTCCGGCGCTTAGCAAGAAGCACCCTACCTACGTCGCACCAGACGATGCGACCCTCCCCTTCTTGGAAAAGGCCTTCACTGCGGTGCATAAGGCAGTGGAAGAAGGAAAACCTTGCCCTGCACTGGAGGAGTGCAGACCCTTCTCCCTGACTACTCCCCCTGATGTTAGACACTGGAAAGATGTCCAGTCAACATTTGTGGTGGGAAAACTAGAACCTGACGTCGCTGGCCGTCAGTTTAACGAAGACCTCCCAAAACTTAATGACCATCTCCTTCGTCGGGAACATGATACGAAGGAAAGGCTCGCCGCATCTATGTCCCTCCAAGTACAGCTCGAAGTCATGGCCGGTGACACTAGGGTCCCTGACTACTACATGGTTCTCGCCAAAACACATTTGGCGACCGTAGTAAAGGATCTGTACAGTTTCACGAAGGCTCGCAGAGCCTGTCGTGAATTCGTGTTCTCCAGTGCTACAGTGAGACACGAACCCCGGAGGCTGATTTCCTCCAACATCTGGGGTAAGCACCTCTTTCCCTCCTCCCTTGTAAAAGAGATCACCGACAAGGCCGCCACGGAGAACAGGAACCTTCTCCACAAGTGGGGCATGTCGAAGAGGAAACCCAAGAAACCGAAACCCCAGCAACGTCAACAGAGACGGCAGTTTCCGGGATCTGCTACTCCCCAAGTGGCAGCTCAGCCACTGCAGACCTTTCAACTGGTCACCCAACCGGTCTTGTCACAGTCGCCGGTCTTCACCCCTGCTTTTGAGCAACAGTCAACTACCTTTCGTCCCAAAGGTAGAGGCTCAAACAGAGGTGCAGGCAGAGATGCATCTCGCCGTCCCTCCAGAGGCAGAGGAGGAAAGGGAGCTAGCGGCCGAGGTAGTAAACCCTCGGGAAACCAGAAGCAATGAAGTGCTTCCGGTGGGAGGAAGACTCCGCCAATTCCAGGATCGTTGGACCTTCGATCCCTGGGCACACAGCATCGTCAAGAAGGGTCTAGGCTGGAGCTGGACTCAACCACCCCCAACCTTCCAGCAGTTCTTCCAACAGTCAACCCCCCTTCTGGAAGAATATGTCCTAGAACTCTTGAACAAGAAGGTGATAAGGAGGGTAAAGTCAACCAGGTTCCAAGGGAGACTGTTTTGCGTCCCCAAGAAGGACTCCGACAAACTCAGAGTCATTCTAGACTTATCCCCCTCAACAAGTTCATAGCGAACAACAAGTTCAAGATGCCGACTCTTCAACAGATAAGGACCCTTCTGCCTCAAGGTTCCTACACGGTCTCCATAGACCTGGCGGATGCCTACTGGCACGTTCCAATGAACCACCACGCTTCCTCCTACCTAGGATTTCGACTCCAAAGGAAAAGCTACGCTTTCAGGGCCATGCCCTTCGGCCTCAATGTGGCCCCACGGATCTTCACAAAGCTGGCAGACGCCATCGTTCAACAGCTCCGCCTCCGCGGCGTCCAGGTGATGGCCTACCTCGACGACTGGCTGGTTTGGGCTCCATCGCCCGAAGATTGTCTAAGATCCTGCAACAAAGTCACCCAGTTTCTGGAACACCTGGGATTCAAGATAAAAAGAAAGAAATCTCGCCTCTCTCCAGCTCGGAAGTTCCAATGGTTAGGAATCCAGTGGAATCTTCAGTCACACCGCCTTTCCATTCCCCAGAAGAAAAGGAAGGAAATAGCGGGGTCTGTCAAAAGACTGCTGAAATCCAAACGGATCTCAAGATGTCAGCAGGAACGAGTTCTAGGCTCTCTACAGTTCGCCTCAGTGACAAACCCAGTGCTGCGTGCACAGCTAAAGGATGCCGCGGGAGTCTGGAGACGTTCTGCATCCATCGCTCGAAGAGACCTCAAGAGACGGCTCCCAAACAGACTTCGGTTACTCCTGAAGCCGTGGTCGGATGCAAAGGCCCTGAAAAGGTCCATCCCTCTTCAACACCCACCTCCATCACTCAACATCCACACGGACGCTTCGCTGGAGGGTTGGGGAGGTCACTCCCACCGAAAACAGGCTCAAGGAACATGGTCTCTCCTATTCAAGACGTTTCACATCAACATCTTGGAGGCCATGGCGGTCCTTCTAACTCTGAAGAAACTCTCCCCGCCTTCCTCGATCCACATTCGTCTAACCCTAGACAACTCGGTGGTAGTCCGATGTCTCAATTGCCAAGGCTCAAGATCGCCCCAGATAAATCAGGTGCTTCTCCCAATCTTCCGTCTGGCAGAGAAGAAGAAATGGCACCTGTCTGCAGTTCACCTACAAGGATTCCGCAACGTGACAGCGGACGCTCTATCTCGGACAAGCCCGATAGAGTCGGAATGGTCTCTAGACGCAAGATCCTTCTCCTTCATCTCTCACCAAGTCCCAGAACTTCAGATCGATCTCTTCGCAACGAGCGACAACAATCAACTTCCTCGATATGTGGCCCCGTACGAGGACCCCAAGGCAGAAGCAGTGGATGCCATGTCACTGGATTGGAACAGATGGTCCAGGATCTACCTGTTTCCTCCCACCAACCTTCTGCTGAAAGTCCTCTCCAAACTGAGAACCTTCAAGGGGACAGCGGCCCTAGTGGCTCCCAAGTGGCCCCGGAGCAATTGGTACCCCCTAGTCCTGGAGCTACAGCCCACGCTGATCCCTCTCCCGGGCCCAGTTCTCTCCCAGCAAGTACAGAAGTCGACTGTCTTCGCTTCATCATCGAAAGTCAGGGACCTTCATCTCATGATTTTCTCTCCCTAGCCGCGAAGAAGAGGTTTGGGATCTCGAAGAAAAGTCTAGACTTCCTCGAGGAATACAAGACCGAATCCACACGACGGCAATACGAATCATCCTGGAGAAAGTGGGTCTCATTCGTCAAGGCAAAAAATCCTACGGAAATCACCATTGATTTTTGCATGTCCTTCTTCATTCACCTTCATGGACAGGGCTTAGCAGCCAACACGATTTCTACCTGCAAATCGGCCTTGACTAGACCACTACTGTACGCCTTCCAGATTGATCTGTCCAGCGACATCTTCAATAAACTGCCGAAGGCATGCGCTCGTCTACGCCCAGCACCCCCACCAAAACCTATCTCCTGGTCCCTGGACAAGGTGCTCCATTTTGCCTCCAACTTGGACAACGATTCGTGCCCTCTCAAGGATCTGACTCAAAAAGTTATATTTCTTTTTGCTCTTGCCTTAGGAGCCCGAGTCAGCGAAATAGTGGCATTATCAAGAGACGAGGGCCACATCCTGTTTACAGACTCAGGAGACCTTACCCTCTTCCCGGATCCGACGTTTCTCGCTAAAAACGAACTACCCACCAAAAGATGGGGCCCTTGGAGAATCTGCCCCCTGAAAGAAGATGCCTCTCTATGTCCGGTAGAGAGCCTCAAGGTCTATCTTCGTAGAACTTCTGACTTTGGTGGAGGCCAACTCTTCAAAGGAGAAACATCGGGTAGCGACCTGTCACTGAAACAACTAAGAGCGAAAATCACCTACTTCATTCGCAGAGCGGATCCTGACAGTACACCCGCAGGTCATGATCCTAGAAAAGTCGCATCGTCTCTGAATTTTTTCCAGAGCATGAATTTCGAAAGCCTCAAGAGTTTCACAGGCTGGAAATCCTCGCGTGTTTTCTTCAAGCATTACGCGAAACAAGTGCATGAAGTCAAACATTTCGTGGTAGCCGCAGGTAGTGTTATGAAACCTGCACTTAACTCTGCATAGAACAGTGAGTTACTTGGGACTTTAACTCTTCGGGTGCCTATGTTGACCCTCGTGTGATACGTAGTGAATTCAGACACACTTAGTGTTTTTCATAGACTGTTCTTTACAAGGTGAAATGTCATAGTCGTCACATGAGTGCCGCATGCCTAGAGCATGATGTGTTTTTTTCCTTATTAAAGACTGACGTTCCTCTGGAACCTGTGCCTTCTAATAATTTGAAATTTTCTTTCAGATTCAAGAGCGAAGTCTTTCATTACTATGTACATTATAATTTATTGTAAATTAATTTTACATCCCTTATTGCATTTATTTACTATATTCTGCAATTGTGAAATAAAATTTCTATTTTATTACTTGTGCGTCTCAATCCGCTCCTACTTATACTATGAAATACATGGTTGTCATAGTTTCATTATCCCCTTTTCTTTTTAAAAATGATGATGAATAATAGGTTCAATCCATATTATATACTCACCTATGCTATGTAATATTCCTAACTGAATACTTACTTGCGCTATACCTTCGAGACCAGATCGTTCTCTTGCTACAAAATACAGTGCCTAACCACCACTTGTCTGTCATTGAGAATGTTCCTATATGAATATCAACTATTCTGTCTTGTCTCCGAGTTCTTCACGTTCTCCCCGCAAGGTGGGTAGCCCTTCGATGACCACTTTGATCTTCGGCATGGTCCGTTGGGACTTCTCTGCCAAGGGGGGCAGGAAGTTACATCCCCACGGAACCTCTATCGAGGTCACTATGCTTACCTTATTCAAAGCCCACGGCACTTACTCTACAAGGGGAAATCTACCACGATACATTGATTCTCTAGTATTCTTCCATTAGGACGCCATGGCTTGAGCCCAAAAAACGGATTTTGAGCGAAGCGAAAAATCTATTTTTGGGTGAGATAGCCATGGCGTCCTGATGGACCCTCCCTGCTACTTTGTCCAGCCTTTCAGGCCCCACCCTGTCCTGCTGTATCATGGTGATCGGCAAGCAACTGGCATCAGGATGAGGACGGACGTGACGTCATTTAGCAATGGCGCCCGTTTGTTTACGTTTCGAGTACCAAAAGTAGCCACGGACGAGTATAGCTGTGGAACGGCTCCCCAGCTATTCTCCACCCCTCCATATCGAAGTGTTAACTCTATGTGGGGTGCAGATAGCTATGTGGCGCGTTAATACATGCGTCCCCTGTTGATATACGATGTCTTAAAGGGAAACCTTTAGGATACTCGCTCCAGAAGTTAGAATTCTGTGATAACCTGTGGTTAAATTCTCTGGGAATATCTTAGTAGTTATATACCCAAGGAAGCTACCAATAAGGAACCTTCCATCAGGACGCCATGGCTATCTCACCCAAAAATAGATTTTTCGCTTCGCTCAAAATCCGTTTTATCAAGGTCTGCAGTCCTCTAGTCACCTCTACACTTGGAGATTCTTTCAAGGGAAACCCACATATCAGACAATCCATCATTTCTCTTAGTGCCTGGAAGAAGAAAATATAGCTTAAGGTCTAGCGTTTCTCTTCGTTTATGTCTTGTAACTTCTTTAGTTTTTAAAATAGACATATACCTTTTAAAAGAAAAAAGTTTGTTCTACAACATTTGTTTCGAAGCATTTTGACATGCAGTCCACCATTTCCAAGGAAAATGTTGAAAATAAAATTATGAATGAAATTTCAATATTTTTATTTTTCCTGCACATATATTTAATTATTTTTGTAAAATAACACAATGATCCCCATATAAAAACCAGTTCTAAACAACTTTTATTGAGTGGTGTTTTTTGATAAAAGTAATATTTTTTGAGATATTTAAATTTTAAGGAAATTCCAATATGGCGGCCATTTTCCAATATGGCGGCTAACGCAAGCGCGGGAGACAGTGGGACTTTTCATATGTTGTTCAGGTCACAATTGTCTATACTTCTGCAAAGTTTCAGCTTTTATCTAATTATTTCCACTCAAAACCCTAAAAGTCCTGGGCTAAGACCTCTCATGTTCAGGCTCATTTGAACTTGCCACAGCATTTCAATAGCTGAAAGTCATCTGCTACGAGTGACATCATGCACAGCATCCCACAAAGGAACCATGATTTCAGTCCTCGCCTGCGTACCTACATCACAACAGACCCTTAACCATCATTCTATATTCGTCGTTGGTACGATAAACAAGCTTATTCTTGTGTGATCAATATCATTTCAAGCACATTATTATGATAAGTACCCGTAACCAGGTTTTTTTTTCATTCTTTCGTGGCTTAATTATTGAATATAAGCATTGAATATAAGGCATTCAAGCAGTTGTGTTTGTTTCTTGCCCTCCAAATGTTAGTTTGTTGTATTTCCTACAATTTCATAAATAGTTCTACTGTCCTAGACAATTTGACTCTTAATAACATAATCGGGAATGGGGTGTAGATTGCTGGCGCCACTTTGATAACTTTATATTATCAATAAGTTTCAATTATTACATTGTTATAAAATACGGAGGTTAACATCGGGCACTTACACCTTGGCTAGGCTAGTATAAACACATTGGATGCTGTCTAGCCTGGTTAAGGGTGAATAGTATTACTTTTAATGGTACTGCAGTCAGTTTCTGGCTCAGTGTTAGTTAAATCTCAGCCGAGTGTTCATTAGCCTATCAGTTATGACCTTGGTAAGGTTAGTATTGAGGCGGGATTAGTTTACATATTCAGCCGCTTCCCAGCGGTTCTTTAAAACCTATCTTTAAACTGTATTCCCACCTATAAGATTGTATTGGAATAATTAATTTACTGAGGAGAGGGAGATGTTCCCATCCTCCTACAATTGAGTACTGTATATGACCAGAAGAAGGGGCTGATAGGTCGATCAGCTATTCTTAAAGATAGTTGTCCTTCTATATCCATTTGATATGGGTATTGGAGGGAGAGAAGAGAAGAGAAGTATGATAGAATCATATATTATGTGAATGTCTCCCTATTTTAAGGCTGGGTAGGCTCACTTTAGTAGTTGGTCTCATAACCTTTAGCTTGGTAAACGATGAGGTCATATGATATTGGGTCTAGGTTGGACCATCGCTTGTTTTACTAGTGAATATCTTAGATAAGTGGGTATTTTTGTTGTGTCTCTCTCTCTCTCTCTTAGTTTCGTGGTCATTGTAGATAATGGTTGTAGTCCCTTTCTGGAAGTGTACCTTGAGGGCTTGAAGGATTTCTGGTACTTAGTGGGTTTGGTCAAGTCTTCCTTCCCAAGAAGTGGAATGCTCAGGTTGGGACCAATGAACCGAGGGACTATTTCCCTCAAGTCCCAGATCACCTTTAAACTGGGTTATTTAGTGACAGACAAACCTTGTTCAACTTGGTGTCTGCCATGGAATCTTTGGAATTGGGGGCTATAGGGGGATTCCAGATGGCCACTTCAGTAGTAGTCATGCTAATGTGTAAGACCTTCTACGAAGCCTTACAGAACTTTATTAGGATAAAGTTAAAGGTAAGGTGCCACATTTTGGCAGCTTTTGATCAGGAGAAAGTACAGGTAGAGGAAATTTTTGTACAGTAATCCAATGTGCAAATTGCTCTTCTCCCAAGCCCTCATTGACAAAGCCACAGCCAATAGGGGGGCAATGGCACCGTCACTTCCAGAGTATGGGAGAAAGTTTCTTGGCCCTTCCTTAAAAGGAAGCAAGCTTTCCTTTCATGGTCCAATGGCTTTAAGATCCAGCAGTGTACTCAAAGACATCCCACTAAAAGGCCATCCCCCATTTCCTATACCAAGCCTCATCCCACACCAAAGTTTCACCGAGAAGAACGAGGACAGCAGTGTTATCCCTCCCTAGATGAGGCCTTGTCCCAAAACCAGTTGAACTTTGGTTTTAGAACAAGAGGAGGCAATTGGAGATCTTTCAAGGGAAACAGGGGGTCGTCTCCATCATTTCCTAGAATGTTGGACCCTTTCTTGGTGGGTACAAAGGGGTGTCAATAGGTCTTGGTTGGTCATGGATAGCAAACACTCTCCGATCCACTAGTTTTATCTAGCCAGGAACCTGGAACTCGACTCCTTGGTAAGGAAGATGTTAGGAAATGAGCCAGAGAAAGCGCAGGTTTCTAACTTCTAGGGCAAACTATTCAGTGTACCTAAGAAAGACACCCAGCAGAGAAGAGTGATCCTTGACCTGTCTCTCCTCAACAAACACATCTGGTGCGAGCCATCCAATCAAAATGACGATCATCTGGCATATCCGCTAGGACAGGAAAATATAAAGAAGGGAACTCAGACAGCTGCAGACATATCTAAACATTTATCCAGTGTCTTGCAAAACTCTTACTTGGAGGTGCTGAATAGTCTCCACCCATGAAGTACAAGGCACTCTACCAAATGATAGCATCTCTCAGGTGAGGCTGAAAAAGAGTGATACACTGGGGGTAGTTCTCTAACTTCAACAAGGAGCATCATCAGATCGAGGTGTTATTTTGCTTGCAACCATCGCGGAACTACCAGGGTCATCCTGACACCCAGTACTGTATCATATCATGAACAGCGAATCGGGTATGGAGGAGGAAAGGTGTAGGCATTCAGATTGTTCCAAGGATGCTGGAATGCACCCTCAAACACCACCCAATGATTTAGAATGGGAGAGCAGAACACCAGGCATTTCTTGTTCAGCCATGTGGAGAACAATTTAATTTGCTGGTGATCTCCAAAAGAGTAAGAAGCCTTTCTGCCACAGGATGTGGAAATTACTCTAACTGTACAACCTGCCCCTGATAATAAATTCCACTTGCCCTTTATTCGGCAATGGTAAACTTGGCGGAAGGTGGCAATTGAGAGCTAGGGAAAATAGGAAATTTAATGTATATTGATAGACAACACAAGTTTAGCACCTAGGTAAAGCTATATGAACCTCAGGGTAGTTTCATCAAAATAATGGAAAATATAGTCAGTTATTTTCTTTCCATGATTCTTCCTTTTCTTACATTTGTATATTATTCTTTACATATTTGGGGAAATAGTTTTTATGAATAAAATTAATGAAAACTACACTTAAGTTTATTTACAATATTAGTACACAGTATGCATAATTGTAAGCGCATTATAAAAAACTTGTTTGCGTAAACTGCTTTATAAAACAGCATACAACAAATATTTCACTAACAATATTTATGGGAATGCACATAGATTGGCAAATGTTTCCAAAATACTTTAAAATAGCAGCATCCAATTATTTGACAGTCATTCCTAACTGAAGTTAAGCATTCTGCACATTATGTGGCATATTTCCAACATGAAAAAGTACTAATTAGCCATATATTTCAATCTTTCGCATGATTTATAAATGCTACATATTGCCTAAGGAATGAGACTGGTAAAATCGTGGAATTTATAGCTACGCATAATATGAAGCTTGTGCTCACGAACTTCGTACCTAAAATTCAGTTACAAATTTGATATTAACAAATTCCAACATATTGTACTTCAAGAAACTTTATTCATGATAGTTATCACCAGCTGTGAATCATGTGGAGTATAACGACACACAGTCTGCCATGGGCTCCTCACTACCGATTGAGTCCCAGTCATCTGTATCAGATTCAGAAGATCCATTGTCTTCAACTCCTCCACCAGTCATGGCTACTCTAGCATAGTCATCTGTATCAATGCTTTTGCAGAAATGAATAGCATACTTCAACTTCTCCCGTAGCACAGCCTGTAAGGTAAAAATACAGTATTGAAAGTTAAATCAAACAAATATCTACTGCTTTCCTTCACATAACGAATTACTGCAAAAGAAAAATGATCATAAAATTGGTAAATAAGTATCAATTAACCCTTTTACCCCCGGGCTATTTGGAAATTTCCAACCCTTAACCCCCAAGGGGTTATTTTTATCCCATCACATTTTGCAGTATACTTTTTTTAAATTGCTCTAACAGGCTTAATTTTTGTCATAGAGAGGTCAGGTTGGTCTCATTCTCTTGGAAAATGCCTGAATTTCCTCAAAAAATTATCAAAAATGTGAAAAAAAAATGTTTATAGCATTTTTTTGCTAGGACGTACCGGTACGTCCGTGGGGGTAAAGGGATGGCTTTTGTGAAACGTACCAGTACGTCCTTTGGGGGTAAAAGGGTTAAAAGCTCACCTAACCTCAAGTCCTTTTGAGCAATATACTGTACATACAAAGGCAGAAAATTATGGCAATAGCTCATTCATGCCTGGAAAATTAATAAATTTATGACAATATCTAGTTCCCTAAAATTAAAGGCTCAGTCACAAGATTGAAGCAGTCTTATTCAAGGGCAAAACACTCATATCCTAGTAAAACAAACCTTGCATGAGTATCGAGGCATCTTAAGAAGGAAGAAGCATGTGTAGGACTCTGGGAGGAAGTGATCCGGTGGTGTATACTTGTCCAGTACCTGAAAAAAAGCAATAACGGATTCATGATTCCCTGCAAAGCTAATTGAATATCATATACCTCAATTAAATCACTTAAATAAGTACAATAGTACGATGGCTAAGGCACCAGTCACTCGTTGAGATACTACGCTAGTGTTGTTGGGTCCTTTTGACTTGCCAAATAGTACTACACTATGTCCCTCTCTGGTTACGGCTCATTTTTCCTTTGCCTACAGATAATGTACACTGAATAGTCTGGCCTATTCTTCATACATTTTCCTCTTTCCTCATACACTTGACCACACTAAGATAACCAAAAAATTATTCTTCACCCAAGACGTTAACTGCTGCACTTTAATTATTAAGTGACTACTTTTAACTTGGTAAGGGTAGAAGAGACTCTTTAGCTATGGTAAGCATATCTTTTAGGAGAAGGACACTTCTAAATCAAACCACTGTTTTCTGGTCTTGGGTAGTGCCATAGCCTCTGTACCATGGTCTCCCACTGTCTTGGGTTAGAGTTCTCTTGCTTAAGGGCACACTCAGGCACACTATTCTATGTTTCCTTATTTCCTTTCCTCACTGGGCTATTTTCCCTGTTGGAGCCCTTGGGCATAATTATGGTATCGTACTTTTCCAACTAGAGTTGTAGCTTATCAAGTACTGTAATAATAATAATAATAATAATAATAATAATAATAACTACAGAAAAAGACTTTAAATGCTTCCTTGCTTATCAGCAGTCTACTTTTTAACACCATTTATTTCTTTGGAAATTTTTCTTATTATTCTTTCCTTACTTGTATTCAATTTTTAGTACAGTAATCCACCGTTTTGTAACTAGTGTGTTGATACTTATATAAATGTCCAGTAACTGCTCTAGCTTCCTTTCTATTTCACACTACTTAGCTTTTATAATTATCACTACAAGAAGGCAACCAATGCAAATCAATGGCTTAAGGAAAAGAGAACCTAGGTTATGTTTTTATGACACCATTGTGAGTGGAAAAACCATCTTTAAGTATTGCAACAATTCAATTAATGACTTACTCAACTAAAACAAAAATTTTAAATCACCGACTTTTGAGAATGTTAAACCAACATGTTTTGGATATTATTTCAGTCAAATTTCAAATGTGCTCTATCGCTTATGATGTAGACAATGATTTTACGTATATAAGTCATTGAGCAGTTTTACTAAAAAATCATATAGATTTCATAAGTTTTATGGATCAGAAAAGTATGTAAAATGACTTTAGTAAAACAGAAAATGAGGTGAAAGTACTAGATAGTTCAAGAATAGTACTTACCTGGAACACAAAATCTCTTCCACGGAAATCTGCAATGGTACGGGGAAGTCTAGTTCTGCCCCAGACAAATCTCAAGAAGAGTGACCTTTCAGCTGTACTAAATTCTTCCATCACTTCCCAGAACCACTGAACTAAAGGTGCAGTTGCTTCAACCCCTATTGGAAGAGATTTTTTTATATTTAGATGTTTGGTAATATGTTATTTTTATAATAAAATAAATTTTTGAATATACTTACCCGGTGATTATAATAGCTGCAACTCTGTTGCTCGACAGAAAACTCTACGGAAGAAATTCGCCAGCGATCGCTATACAGGTTGCGGGTGTGCCCAACAGCGCCATCTGTCGTCCAAGTACCCAGTACTTGATGTAAACAAAGAACTCAATTTTCTCCTCGGTCCACTGCGTCTCTATTGGGGAGGAAGGGAGGGTCCTTTAATTTATAATCACCGGGTAAGTATATTCAAAAATTTATTTTATTATAAAAATAACATTTTTCAATATTTAACTTAGCCGGTGATTATAATAGCTGATTCACACCCAGGGGGGTGGGTAGAGACCAGCATTATATGTTTACATTATTATGAGCTAAGAATTTTTATTTCATTTTAGAAGTTATCAAAATAACAAAAACAAAATAAATAGGTACCTGGTAAGGAAGTCGACTTGAACAATTACTCTGCCTTTTTAAGTACGTCTTCCTTACGGAGCCTCGCGATCCTCTCAGGATGCTGAGCGACCCCTAGGATCTGAAGTATCAAGGGTTGCAACCCATACAACAGGACCTCATCAAAACCCCTAATCTAGGCGCTTCTCAAGAAATGACTTTGACCACCCGCCAAATCAACCAGGATGCGAAAGGCTTCTTAGCCTTCCGGACAACCCAAAAAAACAACAATAAAAACATTTCAAGAGAAAGATTAAAAAGGTTATGGAATTAGGGAATTGTAGTGGTTGAGCCCTCACCCACTACTGCACTCGCTGCTACGAATGGTCCCAGAGTGTAACAGTCCTTGTAAAGAGACTGGACATCCTTAAGATAAAAAGACGCGAACACTGACTTGCTTCTCCAATAGGTTGCGTCCATTATACTTCGCAGAGATCTATTTTGTTTAAAGGCCACGGAAGTTGCGACAGCTCTAACTTCATGTGTCCTTACCCTCAGCAAAGCTTGGTCTTCCTCATTCAGATGGGAATGAGCTTCTCGTATTAACAGTCTGATAAAATAGGATAAGGCATTCTTTGACATAGGCAAAGATGGTTCCTTAACTGAACACCATAAAGCTTCAGACGGGCCTCTTAAAGGTTTAGTTCGTTTTAAATAGAACTTAAGAGCTCTGACAGGGCATAAGACTCTTTCTAGTTCATTTCCAACCATATTCGATAAGCTTGGAATATCGAACGATTTTGGCCAAGGTCGAGAAGGTAGCTCGTTTTTGGCTAGAAAACCAAGTTGTAAAGAACATGTAGCCGTTTCAGATGAGAAACCCATGTTCTTGCTGAAGGCATGAATCTCACTGACTCTTTTAGCTGTAGCTAGACAAACCAGGAAAAGAGTCTTTAAGGTGAGATCTTTCAGGGAGGCTGATTGTAGCGGCTCGAACCTGTCTGACATGAGGAATCTTAGTACCACGTCTAAATTCCAACCAGGTGTAACCAAACGACGCTGCTTCGTGGTCTCAAAAGACTTAAGGAGGTCCTGTAGATCTTTATTGTTGGAAAGATCTAAGCCTCTGTGACGGAAGACTGATGCCAACATGCTTCTGTAACCCTTGATAGTGGGAGCTGAAAGAGATCGTTCTTTCCTCAGATATAAGAGGAAGTCAGCTATTTGAGTTACAGAGGTACTGGTCGAGGATACTGATACTGACTTGCACCAGTTGCGGAAGACTTCCCACTTCGATTGGTAGACTCTAAGGGTGGATGTTCTCCTTGCTCTAGCAATCGCTCTGGCTGCCTCCTTCGAAAAGCCTCTAGCTCTCGAGAGTCTTTCAATAGTCTGAAGGCAGTCAGACGAAGAGCGAGGAGGCCTTGGTGTACCTTCTTTACGTGTGGCTGACGTAGAAGGTCCACCCTTAGGGGAAGTGTTCTGGGAACGTCTACTAGCCATCAAAGTACCTCGGTGAACCATTCTCTCGCGGGCCAGAGGGGAGCAACTAGCGTCAACCTTGTCTCTTCGTGAGAGGCGAACTTCTGCAGTACCTTGTTGACAATCTTGAACGGAGGGAATGCATATAGATCTAGATGAGACCAATCTAGGAGAAAGGCATCTATATGAACTGCTGCTGGGTCCGGGATTGGTGAGCAATAAATTGGGAGCCTCTTGGTCATCGAGGTTGCGAAGAGATCTATGGTTGGCTGGCCCCAGGTGGCCCAAAGACTCTTGCATACATCCTTGTGGAGGGTCCATTCTGTTGGAAGAATTTGTCCCTTCCGACTGAGACAATCTGCCATGACATTCAAGTTGCCTTGGATGAACCTCGTAAGTAGCGATATGTTTAGATCTTTTGACCAGGTGAGGAGGTCCCTTGCGATCTCGTAAAGCGTCAGTGAGTGGGTCCCTCCTTGCTTGGAGATGTACGCCAAAGCCGTGGTGTTGTCCGAGTTCACCTCCACCACTTTGCCTTGAAGGAGAGACCTGAAGCTTTTCAAGGCCAGATGTACTGCCAGTAGCTCCTTGCAGTTGATATGCATTGTCCTTTGACTCGAGTTCCATATTCCCGAGCATTCCCGACCGTCTAATGTCGCGCCCCAGCCTACGTCTGATGCGTCCGAGAAGAGAACGTGGTTGGGAGTCTGAACAGCCAGGGGCAGACCCTCTCTGAGGTTGATACTGTCCTTCCACCATGTCAGGCAAGACTTCATCTTCTCGGAAATGGGAATCGAGACCGCTTCTAGCGTCTTGTCCTTTTTCCAGTGAAATGCTAGGTGATATTGAAGAGGACGGAGGTGTAGTCTTCCTAATGCTACGAACTGTTCCAGGGATGATAGCGTCCCTATCAGGCTCATCCACTTCCTGACTGAACATCGTTCCTTCTTTAGCATGTTCTGGATGCATAACAGGGCTTGGCTTGTTCTGGGGGCCGACGGAAAAGCCCGAAAAGCTAGACTGTGAATCTCCATCCCTAAATACACAATAGTTTGGGATGGGACCACTTGAGACTTTTCCATATTGACAAGGAGACCCAATTCCTTGGTCAGATCTAGAGTCCACTTTAGATCCTTCAGACAGCGACGACTGGAAGAAGCTCTTAGAAGCCAGTCGTCCAAATAGAGGGAGGCTCGGATGTCCGCTAAATGAAGGAATTTGGCTATATTCCTCATCAGCCTCGTAAACACAAGAGGAGCTGTGCTTAGGCCAAAGCACAGGGCTTGAAACTGGTAGACAACCTTTTCGTAAACAAATCTCAGAAAAGGTTGGGAGTCTGGGTGGATGGGGACGTGAAAGTATGCGTCCCTTAGGTCTAAAGAGACCATCCAGTCTTCCCTTCTGACCGCTGCAAGCACGGACTTTGTGGTCTCCATGGAGAACGTCTGCTTTGTGACAAAGACATTCAGCGCACTGACGTCTAGCACCGGCCTCCACCCTCCTGTCTTCTTTGCCACTAAGAAGAGACGGTTGTAGAAGCCCGGGGTTTGATGGTCCAGGACTTTGACTACCGCTCCCTTTTCTAGTAAGAGAGAGACTTCCTGTTTCAATGCTCGTCTCTTGTCTTCCTCTCTGTACCTGGGAGAGAGATCGATGGGAGACGTTGCTAGAGGGGGTTTTCGTACAAACGGGATCTTGTACCCCTCTCTGAGCAACTTCACAGATTGTGCATCTGCGCCTCTCTTCTCCCAGGTCTGCCAGAAGTTCTTGAGTCTGGCTCCCACTGCTGTCTGAAGAAGCTGGCAGTCAGACTCTGCCTTTAAAGGACTTGGTTCCTTTCTTCTTTCCACGTCTCCCTTCGGCACGAGCACCTCCTCTGCTGGAGGCTCTGCCACGAAAGGGCGGAATAAATCGGGACGCTGGAGTGTCCATCCTTGGTCTAGCTGACAAGGTAGGCAAAGGGGTGGCTTTGCGAGCAGAGGACGCAACCAGATCATGAGTATCCTTCTGTATCAAAGAAGCAGCAATCTCCTTAATCAGGTCCTCTGGAAAGAGGCACTAGGAAAGAGGAGCAAACAGAAGTTCGGATCTTTGGCAAGGTGTAACTCCAGCTGACAGGAAAGAGCAAAGGTTCTCACGCTTCTTGAGGACTCCGGACACGAAAGATGCAGCAAGCTCATTAGATCCGTCACGTACGGCCTTGTCCATGCAGGACATGATGAGCAATGAAGTCTCCTTCTCTGTCGGAGAGATCTTCCTGCTTAGAGCTCCCAGACACCAGTCTAAAAAGTTGAAGACCTCGAAGGCTCTAAATATCCCTTTCAAAAGGTGGTCCAGGTCCGAAGATGACCAACATATCTTTGAGCGTCTCATGGCTAGCCGGCGGGGAGAGTCTACAAGACTTGAGAAGTCGCCCTGGGCAGAGGCAGGAACTCCCAAGCCGAGAACTTCTCCCGTGGCATACCAGACGCTCGATCTAGAAGAGAGTCTAGCAGGGGGAAACGTAAAGGCTGTCTTCCCTAGACTCTTTTTGGACTGCATCCATTCTCCTATCACTCGTAAAGCTCTCTTGGACGAGCGTGCGAGGACGAGTCTAGTAAAGGCAGGCGAGGATGACGGCATACCTAAAACAAACTCTGACGGAGAAGAGCGCGGAGCCACAGACACAAACTGGTCAGGAAACATCTCTTTGAACAGTGCTAAAACCTTCCTAAAGTCCAAAGAGGGTTGCGTAGACTTAGGCTCGTCAAGATCAGAATGTGGTTCATCTACGTGTGCAGCACCATCATCATCAGAAAGACCATCATCCGAGTATAGAGGAGGAAGCGGCAATGGAGTAGGTAACGGCTGGTTAGCTGAGTCCGGTCGCACGGGTGCACGCGTGACTGAACCGGACGCAACGTCATGGAACTGTTGCCCAGTCTGTGAGCTGGCAACAACCATAGCAGCGCGGGGACGCACAGCGTCTACTCCAGACTGTCTAGCCTGATGTGGGTGAGCAGTGGCAACCACACTGGGTTGCGGAGGTTGACGCACCGCGTCAAAACAAAACCACTCTGACGGTTGTTGTACCTCACGAACGTCAACGGAAGGCTCCGTGCGTCGCTGAACGTCAACATGCGGCTGGCAGGGCACACTGAAACGCATGGGTGGCGGAACTCTCTCAACTGGAGTGCGCAAGAAGGTCGCCTCAGCGTCCACAGGACGCACAACCGAGTGTGTGGTTGGTTGTAGGCAAGAGGCTGTACTAGCTGGTGCAGCAGCAACCTTCTCCGCACGCAAGTCCTGCATCAGAGACGTTAATTGGGACTGCATGCTCTGCAGCAAAGACCACTTAGGGTCTGCAGGAGCAGGTGCGGCGACAGACGGTGTAACTGTCTGAGGCGGTACCGCTTTGCCTCTCTTAGGAGGTGAGCAGTCATCGGATGACTGCAGCGAGTCCGAACTGACCCAGTGGCTACAACTGGGCCGTTGGACTTGCGCGGAAGGGACCGACTTGCGCTTCAACGGTCGTGAGACCTTGGTCCATGGTTTCTTGCGAGAAACCTCTTCCGCAGACGAGGTATAAATGGGCTCTCTCGTCTTTGTGTGGTGGGGGCGATCTTGGGTAGATACGCCCGAAACCACAGAGGGAACGTCTGTTCGCTGATTAAAGCCTCTCGAACCCATTTGTCGTACGACATTGCTTCTCCCCTGGACTTGGGAGCTTGCAAGAGGTCCCGGACTAGGAGGACGACAGGCACGAACAGACGAACCCTCAAGCGCAACACTATCCACAACACTATCACTCACTTTGTCACTTCCCACTGCACTTTTACACTTCAGCTCCTTGACATCTGCCATGAGCTGATTACGGTCACTAGCCAGTGACTCAACTCTCTCACCCAGAGCTTGGATGGCACGCATCATATCAGCCATCGAAGGTTCCTGAGTGCCAGAAGGGGGGTTAGGAGCAACCACTACAGGGGAAGGAATAGGTTGTGGGGCATGAGGAGAGGAAATGTCAATAGATCGAGAGGAACTTCTCCTAACTCTATCTCTCTCTAGCCTACGTGTATATTTTTGGAATTCGATAAAATCGAATTCCGAAAGCCCAACGCACTCCTCACATCGATCTTCCAATTGACAGGTTTTATCCCGACAATTGGAACAAACAGTGTGAGGGTCGATAGAGGCCTTCGGAAGACGCCTTGAACAGTCCCTAGCATTACACTTCCTAAATTTTGGGACTTGAGAAGGGTCAGCCATTTTGAATTGGTCAAAGGGGAAATCAAAAACTATCCAAAGTCATCAACAAATAATCCGTAATCAACAAAAGAATGCAAGGATTTTTGAAGAGAAAGCCTGCACAGCGAAAGCTCAAAACTAGAATAGTGTACTTCACCAAATAGTTGTGAAAACAAATCCAGTTAGCAACAGCGAATTAGTAGGTCTTGCCGGTAGCACGACAGAGAGAAAATTGAGTTCTTTGTTTACATTGAGTACTGGGTACTTGGACGACAGATGGCGCTGTTGGGCACACCCGCAACCTGTATAGCGATCGCTGGCGAATTTCTTCCGTAGAGTTTTCTGTCGAGCAACAGAGTTGCAGCTATTATAATCACCGGCTAAGTTAAATATTAAAAAATAAAGCATATTAGGAATATACAGTAACATGATCAGTTTTGGAACACCCAATAAAATAGACAACAAATGTTAGAAAATATTATTACACTAATTTCCATATAACAAAATTAAAAACAGCTGAAATATGAATCTTTTTAGATCCTGCTCAAAATTTTTCTTACATGAAAAAATAGTTCTTTGAATTTTGAAAAATGGAAATGACTAACAATTCAAAATCACATACTAAGTGATGCCAAAACAAATACAAAATTTATTATAAGCATTCTTTTTGCCAGGGACATTAAGGAAAACATAAGCTACCAAGAAGTACTGTTAAATAAAGAAAAAGAACTTACCTTTGTAAGTAGCAACGCTCTTGAGCAAGTTGAGAGGAATGTCAGGAGACCCGCAAACCATGGTTTCTAGCTCATAAGGGGTGAAGAGAGACAACAATGGGACGGGTACAACTCGAGCCATGCCTGCCCTCACTGCAGTTACTTGGGCATCAAATTCATGTAACCTGATAAACGTTAAAATCATTGTCAGTTCTAATTTCATATTTCAGGCATATTAGGTTACAACTAAGGTCAGTTCAAATTTCAAATTTCTTGAACATTTTACAAAGAAATCACAAAATGAATTGCTTAGAGTGAAAATTATTTAAAGTGAATGATTTTAAGAGAAATAGATTGAGGCAATATTCAAATGAGGCATTTAACTCAAATTAAGTATTCAACATCATTCCATAAAACTTAAACTAATAAGGCCTTCAAATGACCTCAAACAAGGCATGTAAAATCAGGGATTAAATCAATCCTCGTTAATAAAAAGAGCAAAAATGCTGTACCAGTTCAAAATGAAGCTTTACCTGTAATTAAGGGCCAAACGAACATATTCATGCCTATTTGACACGGTAATCCTCGTATGCCGAACAGACAATGAAACGTCATGACCAGCAGCTGACGTAGTTGTGAACGGTAAATCAAGACTAGTGAATGTTTTTTCATCCCCTTCCATCTGCTGAACACACATTAATCCCGGAACATAATGGCGATCAACCTAAGGTCAAAATAGTAATGAAAGTTAATCCACTTACTGAAAAAAATTGGCATAAAATATATTTATGCAAGACACACAAAAAGTTACTGATTATACAGTTTATAAAACATTCATAGTTCAGAAAAAACTACTTCCAAACATATAACTTTTAATGCATTAGGTTTCATGATAAGATAACAACAGTTAACTATACATAGCAGCTACATTTAGCCTGATGAATGAAAAGGCTTTTGCTTGGATTTTTAAGTAATTGCTTCAGTTCAAATAAATAAAACAAATGCTTTTGCTAAGCAAATGCTTAGAGCAGTTGCTTAAGCACAAGCAAATACTTAAATGTTATCTGCAATGACTTAATTTTCTATGAATAAAACATAGCAATTGCTTAGAAAAGTTTAAGGCAGCTCACTAGGTGCTTGAAACTCATGTGAACCGGACCTGATGGCAGTGTTTCTCGAGAAAATTGCCAGAAAAGCCTGTACTGTATATGGATAAGATTTGCCAAATCTAAGAATGAAATGAGAAAATATGCCCAAGAGAAATGGTCTGAAAAATATCAGTATCCATATGCCATTGGAGCAATAGCAATTGATTAAACTCATATACAGATTCTAAAATATCCAAATCATAGTGATGAATAAATACCTGTAGGAAAGTACTTCCAAACAGTAATATCCAATCCACTTTCAATTCTAAAGTGTTCACTAGCATCAATGTTCAGTGGCCAGGAAGTTTACTGTATATGAGTAGGATTTTGAAGAACTCCGCAATCCATAACATAATGAAGAATCTCAATGATAATAGTAATAACTTCCTTTTGCTTGAGGCCAATAGGTATTGTTTATGAACTTGGTTAATGACCCCCAATGAGAAGTTGAGACATTCAAGAAAAGATGTGCTACAATCAAATATTTTGTAGAGAAAGTGCAATTAGTGAAAGGTGTCCTGGGCACTTAGATTTTGACCCAAGAATAATACTTGCATTTGTAATTTTCTTCAACATAGCTAAGTTCTGGGGGATGAATAGTTTCCGTTTGAAGAGGAAATAAATGGTAACGTTAAGCAAGATTGTTGTGCATACAGTATGCAGCAGGTCAGATGTTACACAGATGCTTAGAAGAGATGAAAAGGAAAAGAATAGCTAATGTTTGAAGAAAATATATTTAGTTGAACTTTAATCAATAAATTATGATACATTTTCTGATGTAAATTGTATCTAATTTCCATCAAGCACCTATAAAAAATAATTAATACATTCCACGCTGAAGATTAATTCACAGGCTGAAATATGTTTTATTTGTTTCCATGTCAATAATAATGTTAGTTGTTTGCTTGCGGTCAAGAATTTATATCAAGAAGCACCATCAGCTGCAATTCAACAATGGTCAAATAAATGGTTTCCTCTGTTTCTGGTAAATTTGGCAAAGGGGTTTTCCTTTTCACAGGTTGTTGTTGTTGTTGTTGTTGTTGTTGTTGTTGTTGTTGTGGTGATGATGATGATGATGATGATGATGATGATGATTGATATCATCATCATCATCTAATTTACAAAGTTGGAAAAGCAAGATATTATAAGCCCCAATAGGTCTCCAAGAGAGACAAATAATCCACTGAGGAGAGGAAATATGGAATAAAATACATGAAAAGCAATGAATAAAAATTAAATATTCTAAAATAGATGTCATGAAAAACTAACTGAATGGTGGTACAAAAGATTAATATCCAGATCAAGAAAAATAAATTTAATAGACCGTAAATTTTTTCAAACAACTTAAGATGATAATCAGCAGCTGAGGACCAGACAGGAGAACAATACTCAGAAGAAGGTAGAAGGAAAGCATTAAAATATGTCTTCATAATAAATTGATCAACGAAAATCTTGAAAGACATTCTCTATAAACCCATTTCTTGTGCAATTACAGAAAAGAACACTACAAACGTGTTTCTTAAAAGTAAATTTGCATTACAAGCTTTGTTCTTCAATTCTTGGCCTGACAAATGTTTCTGTTCTGCCTAAACTGTTTAACTCTGAACTTTCTTTACTATGAATATCCGCAGTTACAGCACCGAAATGGAAATTATATTTGCCATTTATCACATGTAAAGAAAAAAGAAAAGCAAAGAAAAAGAAAATTTGCCTAGGATTTTGCTAAAAATATTTTAATTATAAAATAAATTTTTGAATATACTTACCCGGTGAATATATAATAGCTGCAACTCTGCGGCTCGACAGAAAACACACTCAAAAACTCGCGAGCGATCGCTATGAAGGTTGCGGGTGTGCCCACCAGCGCCACTATCGGCCAGATACCACTCTTGCATGTAAACAAACCCTTCAATTCTTCTCGTCCCGCTGCGTCTCTATTGGGGAGGAAGGGAGGGCCTTTAATTTATATATTCACCGGGTAAGTATATTCAAAAATTTATTTTATAATTAAAATATCATTTTTAAATATTTAACTTAGCCGGTGAATATATAATAGCTGATTCACACCCAAGGCGGTGGGTAGAGACCAGAGTTAATTAAGTTTACAGCGTATAAGCTAAGAGTTTTTGACAGTTATCAATATAACAAAACCAAAATATATAGGTACCTGGTAAGGAAGTTGACTTAGACGATTACTCTGCCTTATAAGTCTGTCTTCCTCACGAAGCCCAGCGATCCTCTTAGGATGCTGAAAGACTCCCAGGAGCTGAAGTATTAAGGGCTGCAACCCATACAACAGGACCTCATCAAACCCTTAATCTGGGCGCTCTCAAGAAATGACTTTGACCACCCGCCAAATCAATCAGGATGCGAAAGGCTTCTTAGCCTTCCGTACAACCCAAAAAAACAATATTAAAAACATTTCAAGAGACAGATTAAAAAGGATATTGGAATTAGGGTAATGTAGTGGTAGAACCCTCACCCACTACTGCACTCGCTGCAACGAATGGACCCAGTGTGTAGCAGTCCTCGTAAAAAGTCTGGACATCTTTTAAGTAAAATGACGCGAACACTGACTTGCTTCTCCAAAAAGTCGCGTCCATAATACTTTGCAGAGATTTATTTTGCTTGAAGGCCACGGAGGTTGCTATATCTCTAACTTCGTGCGTCTTAACCTTAAGCAAACATCGGTCTTTCTCATTCAAGTGAGAATGAGCTTCTTGTATTAAAAAAATCTGATAAAATATGACAAAGCATTCTTTGACATAGGCAATGAAGGTTTCTTAACTGAGCACCATAATGCCTCAGATTTACCTCGTAATGACTTAGTACGAGCTAAATCGAACTTAAGAGCTCTAACAGGACATAATACTCTTTCCAGTTCGTTGCCTACGATCTCTGATAAGCAAGGAATATCAAAAGATTTAGGCCAAGGACGAGAAAGCAGTTCATTTTTGGCCAGGAAACCAAGTTGAAGTGAACAAGTGGCTTTTTTCTGTAGAAAAGCCGATGTTCTTACTGAAGGCACGAAGTTCACTGACCCTTTTAGCTGAAGCCAAGCACACTAGGAAAAGTGTCTTGAGGGTGAGATCCTTCAGGGAGGCTGAATGTAATGGCTCAAACCTGTCTGACATGAGGAACCTTAGGACCACGTCTAAGTTCCATCCAGGAGTTGCCAAACGACGTTCCTTAGAGGTCTCGAAAGACTTAAGGAGGTCTTGGAGATCTTTATTGTTGGAAAGATCTAAGCCTCTATGTCGAAAGACCGAAGCCAACATGATCCTGTAGCCCTTAATCGTGGGAGCTGAAAGGGAGTGAACCTTTCTCAGATGTAAAAGAAAATCTGCGATTTGGGCTACAGAGGTACTGGACGAGGACACAGATGCTGACTTGCACCAGTCTCGAAAGACTTCCCACTTCGACTGGTATACTCTAATGGTAGAAGCTCTCCTAGCTCTTGCAATCGCACTGGCTGCCTCCTTCGAAAAGCCTCTAGCTCTTGAGAGTCTTTCGATAGTCTGAAGGAAGTCAGACGAAGAGCGGGGAGGCTTTGATGGACATTCTTTACGTGGGGCTGACGTAACAGATCTACCGTTAGAGGAAGACTTCTTGGAAAGTCTACCAACCATTGAAGTACCTCGGTGCACCACTCTCTCGCGGGCCAGAGGGTAGCAACCAACGTCAACCTTGTCCCTTCGTGAGAGGCGAACTTCTGCAGTACCTTGTTGACTATCTTGAATGGTGGGAATGCATATAAGTCCAGAAAAGACCAATCCAGTAGAAACGCGTCTATGTAGATTGCTTCTGTATCTAGGACTGGAGAGCAATAGATTGGTAACCTTTTGGTCAACGAGGAGGCAAAGAGGTCTATGGTGGGTTGACCCCAAGTAGCCCAAAGACTCTTGCCCACGTCCTTGTGGAGGGTCCATTCCGTGGGTATCACCTGACCCCTTCGACTGAGACAGTCTGCCAAGACGTTCAAGTCCCCCTGGATGAATCTCGTCAACAGGGAGATGACTCGAATTCTTGACCATAAGAGAAGGTCCCTTGCGATCTCGAGCAGCGTGAAGGAGTGTGTGCCTCCTTGCTTGGAGATGTACGCCAAAGTTGTGGTGTTGTCTGAGTTGACCTCTACCACTTAGTTTCGAAGAAGCTTTCTAATATCATCAAGGCCAAGTGGACTGCTAATAGCTCCTTGCCGTTGATGTGCATGCTCTTCTGACTTGAGGTCCACAGACCCGAGCATTCCCGACCGTCCAGGGTCGCACCCCAACCCAAATCCGACGCGTCTGAGGACAACACGTGATTTGGGTTCTTGACTGCTAGGGATAGTCCCTCTCTCAGACTGATATTGCTGTCCCACCATTTCAGGCATGCCTTTACTGGTTCGGAGACTGGGAATGATACCGTCTCTAATGTCTTGTCCTAGTTCCAGTGAGAGGCTAGATGGAACCGGAGAGGCAGAAGGTGTAGTCTCCCTAGTGAGACAAACTGCTCCAGGGATGAGAGAGTCCCTACGAGACTGTTCCAACTCCTGACTGAATAAACGTTTCGTTTCAGCATTAGTTGGACTTCGAGCAGGGCTTGACTGCGAATCTCCATCCCCAAATATAGAATAATCTGGGATGGGATCAGTTGGGACTTTTAGGTTGACCAAAAGTCCCAACTCCCTGGCCAGACTCAACGTCCAATGTAGATTCTGCAGACAGCGAAGACTGGACGATGCTCTGAGAAGCCAGTCGTCCAAGTACAGGGAGGCTCGGATCCCCGATAGATGGAGGGATTTTGCCACATTCCTCATGAGCCTCGTAAACACGAGAGGCGCAGGACTGAGGCCAAAGCACAGGGCTCGAAACTGGTACCCCACATTCCTGTAAACAAACCTCAGAAACGGTTGGGAATCCGGGTGTATAGGAATGTGGAAGTATGCCTCCTGAAGGTCGAGAGAGACCATCCAGTCGCCTTCCATAAATGCTGTCAAGACAGCCTGGTAGACTTCATCGTGAAGTTTGTCTTGACAATGAACACATTGAGCGCACTTGCCTCTTACGTACTCCTGCAGTGAACATGGCTGCCAAATCATTGGAGCCATCCCTGAGGGACTTGTTCCTGCAGAGAACGTGGCTGTCAGATCATTGGAGCCATCCCTGAAAGCCTTGTTTATGCATGCTATTAAATTTCTTATTCCTGATCTAGATATTAATCTCTGGCACCGTCGATCAATTAGTTCATTATGCATGTTGCATAAGATTTTTCATAACTCTGACCATCCTTTACATTCAGATCTCCCTGGACAATTCTATCCTGTTCGTAATACTAGGCAGGCAGTTAATTCTAATAGCCAGGCCTTCTCCATCATAAGACTCAATACTACGCAGTACTCTAGAAGTTTTA
Organism: Palaemon carinicauda; assembly: GCF_036898095.1. Classification (NCBI taxonomy): domain Eukaryota; kingdom Metazoa; phylum Arthropoda; class Malacostraca; order Decapoda; family Palaemonidae; genus Palaemon; species Palaemon carinicauda. Next base: position 106,871,423 of record NC_090741.1, on the reverse strand, counting down.
TTCCAGCTGTTACCAAGTTGTGGAATGATCTTCCTAATCGGGTTGTTGAATCAGTAGAACTTCAAAAGTTCAAAGTTGGAGCAAATGCTTTTTTGTTGACCAGGTGGACATGAGTCTTTTTATAGTTTATATATGACATATTTGTTGTTGACGTTATTAATAGTTTATATATGATATATCTCTTTTGACATTACCTTTTTTAGAATGATTTATTGTTAATTTGTTCTCTTCAGTTATTTATTTCCTTATTTCCTTTCCTCACTGGGCTATTTTTCCCTATTGGAGCCCCTGGGCTTATAGCATCTTGCTTTTCCAATTAGGGTTGTAGCTTGGATAGTAATAATAATAATAATAATGACATAATTGTACAGCAAAACTTCAAAGGCTCGAAAATAGCTCCGAAGTCGACCTGTAAAATCTTGGAGCGTCTCATGGCCAGGCGCCAGGGAGAGTCTATGAGGTTTGAGAAGTCTATCTGGGCAGAGGCAGGAACTCCCAAGCAGAGAACCTCTCTCGTGTCACATCAGACTCTCGCTCTATAAGCCAGCTTAAAAGAAGGGAAAGCAAAGGCTGTCTCCCCCAAACTCCTCCTGGTGACAAACCAGTCGCCTAGCAAACGCAAAGCTCTCTCAGAAGAGCGAGAGAGCACTAGCTTATAAAACAACGGCTTCGAAGTAGCTAGGCCTAGTGTAAGCTCTGACGTTTAGGCGAACGAGGAGCAGCAGTTACAAAAAGATCCGGACAAAGATCCTTAAAAATCAGCATGATTTATTTAAAGTCCATAGAGGGCTAAGCAGCTTTAGGCTCCTCTCCGTCTGTCAGAGTCCTCAAGGGAATATCAGTAGGAGGGGGAACAGCAACTTCCTCATCTGAAGGAACCTTGTCCGACAATAACCGAGTCTCAAGCAAGGGAGAGACCTACCGTGGTGGCAATGCTTTACAAGCAGAGTCCACACGCACTGGTGCATTAGTAGCGGACCAGGACGCAACGTCATGTAACTGCTTGACAGTCTGTGAACTGTCAACAACAACAGGTGCGTGAGGACGCACAGCGTCCACTCGAGACTGCTTTGACCGCCTAGACTGAGCAGTCAAAACAACTCTAGAATGCGGAGGTTGACACTCAGCGTCAAAACAAGTCAACTCCGATTGTTGGCGAACGTCCTGAACGTCAACAGGAGCATCAGCAAGTGGCCTAACGTCCAAATGTGGCTGAAAATCCACACGAGACCGCATCGAGTGTGGTTCTAAACAACCTGACTGACGTGACTTGGCTACGCCAACGTCAACAGGACGCACAAAGGAACGTTAGGGTGGCTGAAGGCCAGGATCTCGATGAGATAAACGGCTAGGCTCAACGGACTTATCGGCAGAATAGTCTTCCATAAGGGAGGCAAGCTTATTCTGCATGTCTTGCCGTACAACCCATTTAGGATCAACGGGAATGGTTGCGGTAAGAGATGAGGGTAACGTCTGTGACTGCAAAACCTTGCCTACAAAAAGACTCTCGGAGTCTGTGTTACGCTTTTGTTTAGGCGGCGAGCAGTCTTCCGATGACTGCATAGGGTCAGAGCTGTCCTAATAGTTAAAACCAGGACGCTGGACCTGTCCTGAAAGGACTGACTTTCGCTTAAAGGGCCTCGAAACCTTGTTCCACGGTTTCTTATGCGAAAAGCCTTCGGATGACGAGGAGAAAATCGTCTCTCTCGCCTTATGGTAGAGGTGATCTTGGTAAGATACACCTGATACCATAGAGGGAACGTCTGTTCGCTGATCAAGGCCTCTCGAACCCATAAGTCGTACGACATTACTTCTCCCCTGGGCTTGGGAGCTTGCAAGAGGTCCCGGACTAGGCGAACGACAGGCACGAACAGACGAACCCTCGGTCGCAACACTGATAACACTTTGCGCAATATCACTTTACTGTATCACTACGATTTTCTGTTTTGCACTTATTTCACTGAAATCGAATTTTTTAACAATTCACATTAGGTATGAATAAAACTGATTTCTACCTGAAGCATGCAATTCTACCCTCATCAAAAGGTTGTAATTGCGAAATCAGTCGTATAATGTAAGCACATTAATACCAGCAAAAAACAGTAAACATATTTTAAGATAAAAAAATCAGTGGCTGGGGAAGAGACTAAACACTAGTTCATTCAAAACTACGTTTTCAATCTCTCACCGTACAGTGCCTTGGGACGAGAATAAAAACTAAAAACGTTTTATCCTTTCTCCCCGTACAGAGACTAGGGACGAGAGTAACTCGAGAACAACGTTACTCGCTTGGGACGAGATAAAGATCGGAACGTTCTCTCTCCTCTCTCTCTCTCTCCGTCTCTATCTCTCTCTCTCGCTCTCTCTCTTGATTTCGCACCAAAGAGAAGAGCCCACTTACCTTTCGTCAATAAACAGGTTATTTGACCAAAGGAAAAAACTGAAAGGTTTTTCAATTAAAAGTTCCTTTAAAATAGTCTTTAAAACATTTAAGCTTTGAAAGAAAAAAGAACAAAAAGTCAGAATCAATTTACTCTTTCTGCAAAGTGAAACCGTGATACTCTCTCTCTCTATCGTAACGATAGAGCGCAAACTGCGAAGCATAAATAAACTAAACGTTAGTTCATCTTTGAAACAGTACAAAGACTATTCAAAGAAAAAAACTATCATAAAATATTTACTAAAAATATTTCATTTAATAAGTTTTAAATCATTAGCTCTGTAAAAGTTATTTACGATTGAAAAGGGCTCAACGTTGTTTAACTTCAGTTTCCAAGTTAGGACCGCCTACTCTCAGGAAAGGTCGCATATAAACAAATCATTAAAATTTATTTTGATGTTTATTATAAATGGAAAGCTAATCGAAGAGGCCTAATAAAGGCGGTTGAGATATAAAATATATAGAGGAAAATCTATAATTAATTTATAACGTGATAAGATAATTGCTAAAAGCCTAAAACACACTTCCGTCTAAGGGAAGGGTCGGCCATTTAAAAGTCAAAGAAAGTCCATACTCTCTCTCTTGTCATCAAAAATTAAATCTATCCAAAAACGAGTTCAAGATTTAAGATGAAGATAAAACACCTGCACTGCGAAAGCTCAAACCAAAATGAAGTACTTCACTAAATATGTTGAGAAAACTCCAGGTTCTACAGCGAGTATTGATACGTCTTGTCGTCAACGTCGACAGAGAAGAATTGAAGGGTTTGTTTACATGCAAGAGTGGTATCTGGCCGATAGTGGCGCTGGTGGGCACACCCGCAACCTTCATAGCGATCGCTCGCGAGTTTTTGAGTGTGTTTTCTGTCGAGCCGCAGAGTTGCAGCTATTATATATTCACCGGCTAAGTTAAATATTTAAAAACAGAATTCATGCTGGAACCGTTGGAAATGGATATACCCTAGCACATACGCCGCACATGGCTCAGTCCCTAAGTAAAAGTTAGAACTCCATCAAGCAAAAGGTACTCATTAGATGTTAAGCAATTGCTTTTTGCCTAAGCATTTGCTACATTTGCTACTTGAGATTTTGCTTTTACTTACAAGCTTTTGCTCTAAGCAAATGATTGATTTTATTGATCAGGCTGAATGTCTCACATGAATCTATCTAATCAGTTTTAAATAGACTAATTCCACGAAGAACTTTATCTTTGACTTAATAAGTCAACATAATGAAATACTGTAATAAGGTTATTTCCTATCCTTGTAAAGAATCTAATCATTATAAATTATATAAAAGCTTCCCTCAATAATAATTTGAAAAGTATACATATAGCATTTTATAGAGTAATTCAATGTACCTCAGTTATATCAGCAGGGGTCAATGCCATCCCTGCCAGTTGCTTCCAAACTGGTTCAGCCAAGTTTAAGCTTAACGGGCTACCTGTTCTGATAGCAATCCCCATCAACACACCTGTGATTAATTAAACAAATGTCAATTATTTTTCTAAAATAAATCTTTTTAAATAAGATAAAAACTGTAAAGTATTAATTTTATCAAATTTAGTCCATAATTCTCTCTAATTCTACAAAATATATTCTCTGGCTTCCTCAACAGCATGACACCAAACATATTGTATTTCTTACCAAGGAATGTAAACATGCTCAGGTGATGAGGCGAACTGGATTGTGGATTAAGCAGGTAACAATCACGGGAAGTCCCTGCCTCATCTCGACCATTAGGTGTAGGTATTAAGAGAGGTAAAGAGCCATTCATTAGCTCATCACACATCTCAGCTACGCTCTCACTATAACCCCCACCACAATCGTCTACACTTTCACCTGCACACATAAAGAAAAAAAAAAAACAAGTGTGAGATTAATTAAAAAGAATACAAATATACGTATTACAATCACATAAGATAAAGTAAAATAACAACTTATGAGACATATTCTTATTTAAATGTTTAAACATTTCAGTGATTATACCATACAGCTATATCCCATTTCTATAATTATCAAGAATGGAAATAAATTATGGAAATTAAAAGTGTCAGTTATGAAAACCGAGACTTTTGTTACTAAAGAACAGAATGACTTTAGAATAATTTTGATATGCTCTTTCCTAAGGAAATGCAAATTTTATCAGTCATGGAAGAGTTAAAAGGTCTATGCCACTAATTAGTACTTTAAAAAGCTTTAAAATGTTCAAGTCATCCTTTTCTTCCTACCATTTGGTAATGTGGGTACAGTACTGGGAATAGGCTAGAAAACCAAAGGAGGGAATAGGCTAGAAAACCAAAGGAGTCAATAGATCAGGGTATCCAAGCAATTCGTGTCACACAAATTCCTAGTCATTTCTTAATTGAGCCAAGAGGGAATGAGACAATGGAGAAGGGTGTACTCTTTAACAAGGCAAATATCTCCAGCGTACCTTACTACCTCCAATGACTGATTAATTATTTAAAGACTGGTATACCTACTAAGATAGTTGAAATTTGGAGGAAATAAAGAATTAATTTTTGAAAAAATATTAGTAATGTCAAAAACTCAAAAAGAATACTCTGGACACTAAGGGAAATATAAAGAATTGACCTAAAATTTACGACAAAACCTTGTAGCAATAAATAATTTAGTTAAAAGGTGACTTGCCAGATGGATTATATTTTGAAAATCAGTAGAAACACAGATGGGTTAAATAAAATCAGAATAACCATCAGGAAAAAAATATTTTATAGTAATTCTTATTTCTCTGAGCAATACAAACATAATATCTCTACAGCGCTGCTGGAATAGCCATTGCATCGTTAAAGGTAGTTGGTAATGTCCTTAGCTTTATGACTAAGAAGGGTGGTTTAGGTGGGAAATTTAATGTTAAGGGCTCATGTTTGTAAACCTAAGAACAATTTTAACATTTTTTAAAAGTAATTTTCATTTTTCCAAACTATACAAACCAGAGTCCTTTAATAGGAATATGACTCCAGCAAAGCTGGAACAGCCATTAAAATGAAACAGTAGCTATAACCTCCAACAGGTGAAGCATGGAAAGACCTGCCACATATCTGTCATCAAGACTAGCATTGACTTTTAGGCCTGGGAGTTACCATGTGATTGATATGGGAAGTGTATCTTAAAGAACTCAGGTTTTTATAGTTAGGATAAATACATATTGCTTCTAAAATTTTTGATTTATTACACAATTGCAAACTATCATCCTTAGGAGATTCAATTGTCAGAGAACCTAGTCATGAAAGGTGATAACTCTGTTATTATCCTTACGGTTTGTGCATTGGAATACTACAAGCATAAGCCCGTACAAAGAAAAATGGTACTTGGTCACAGGAGAACTTATGTCTCTTTTACAGGATATATTGTTGGAATGTATCCATAGCTATTATGAGAAATATGATTGAATACATTATATCCATCCTCACCCTTGTCAAGGAGGATAGGGGAGATACTTCTTCACTGATCGTCTGTAAAGAAAGGTTATTAGCTTATGAAGCTCACCAGTATCTGTCGTCTGATCTACCCGATAGTGGCTGTGACTGCTGCACCCCAAGAGAGGGGAAACAAAGAGGAGCAAAAGGACACAAATTCTAACTTTCATTCTATGGTACATGTCAAAATCAGTAGCTTAGACAAGATTCTTATTGTCCTATGTGGGAGCTAGGGTGGCCAAATAACCTGTTAGCTGCCACTATAAGATCAAGGTAAAGGTGCCCAAGGCCCTGTACATATACTCCTGCAGGTAGCGGGAGATAAAGGTTGTTTGCCTTTTCCCGACTCCTGCCTTTAACACCCGAGTGTTAATATGGACCTGATACTCCTGAATTCATGAGCTTTTACTCAAGTTGGACCTCCAGCCCCCTCACTGGTTGAGAGATAAGCATATCTTATGGCCTTACGGAGCCAGATAGAAACTGTGTTCGTGGATATCTTTCTCTCAATCGTGCCGGTACTCAGAAAAGTGTCTTTGGCGCTCAAGCCTGAAGTGCCAAGTCTTCTTAAGATAGCACCATGGAGCCCTCATAGGACAGAGAAACCAATCATTCTTATTCCCTTTGGATACTTTCAGAAGAGAAGAGATGGAGACCTCCTTCTGTGCTTCCGAATGCCCAGTGACAACCAGATGCCATGAAACTATATTTGCCAAAGTTAACACAAGCAGAAAGACAGCCTTGAGTGTCAGATCTGTATGACATCCTTCTCAAAGGCTCGTACGAGGTAGGCATAAGAAACTTGAAAATAAGGGTCACATCTAAATCTGGAGGTCTCAGGTACTGGGATGATCAAGATAACCCCCATGAGGAGGAGGGTCTATGCCCTTCAGTTGGAAGACTGTGCTCAAGGCTGAGCAGTAGCTTTTCACAGCCGCAACTGAGAAGCTCCACTCTTACAGACAGATGAAGAAGCCTACAATCTGCAGTATAGATGCTCTAACTGAAGAAGTAACCCTTTCAAGATGCCCATACCAGAAAATGGCTCACTTTTCCTGCTATACAGCTGCTGAGGACTGTTGTTGGTATACTGGGGGTTTTGTTACAAGGGGATCACTGGGAACACTTAATAAAACTGCACTACACAAGGATTACCACCACAGAAACGTTGTTGGAGCCAGCGCTACAAGCGAAGCTCAGTTTGAAAAGGGTAGTTCCATTCTTAGGCAGAGAAAATAATACGAAGCAGAACAGGTTATGCTTTAAGTCCACCATCTTCCTCATTGGAAGAGAGAACAACCCTAATATAGTTGAGGGGCTGCTCACAGTCACTTCCTTGCAAAGGTACACAACACAGGGGGCTTTGAAAGGTTTGTATCCTAATAGTAATAAAATTCCCTTCACCATAAATTTACCTTTCGATGGGCTTCTGCTTACATGCAAGCACACTCACTAAAGAAAAAAAAACCCACAAATGATAATAAGAAAGATCCAACAGGGGAGAGAGCAGTAGCCCGTTACCACCATAGACAAAAGAAGATATAGTGACACATGGGTCTTCCCCTATGCGCCACCTTTCATAACCAACTACTGTACCTAGTTAACGATTCAATGTTCAATGGCCGTTCCAGTGCCGCTAAAAACTTCCCATTTTAAAGGATGAAATGTTTGCATATATGTAAGAACAATAATTCCAATTACCAATTGATACATGTATAGGTTAAAAATAAAATATTGTGAATTCAAGTGAATAACCAATCTCAAAGCAGAAGAAACTGAAATAAAAGAGACAAGCCTCATTCACTATTTTACCAGAAAAAAGACCTAAAACACACAATACAAGACATTAACATAACAAATAAAAGATTCTTTGAATAGTCTCAGAAGCAGTGCAAACAGAAAAGGGCAGCACTTTACAGTAGCAACAATGACATGGCAGATCTTAAGCACAATATTTGACAGCAATTATTAAAAAAAAAAAAAAGGAGATACCTATGAAATGACCTCTGACAACATCCAATGTCCTGAACTGTGTACAAAAAATTCAAAGCCACTACTCACCAACAAATTTCACTTTCCACACACGGTGGGGAAGGAATAATGCATCAGGAGTCATCAGTGACATTTTGGCAACCATCTGACCAAACACAGACTTCATTCCATCTGGGCCCGCCAAGCCACCTCGTGAACGAGATCTCTTTACACTAATACGATTCAGCTCCACAATGGGGCCATGCTGTCGATCTCTCACCATCGTTGCTTGAACAACCTTGTGATGCAGAAATCCAAATTAAAGTATACTGTACTAAGCTAAGTATAAATAATACTAAGAAAAATGTTCTATCCTATTACTGATGAATATTTAAGCATTCACAAACATACGATTAATTTCAAGACCTTAACAATAAACTGCAACTATGAAATATTATTCCAAAAGTAAAGTATGATAAAATGTGAAATGCAAGAAACAATTTTGCCAAAACTTCACATATTTTACATACAAGATGAAATGCTTTACTAAAAAGTAAATTATTTCTTTAAAAATACCTTTTTGAAAGCCGTTTCTTTTGCTGTGGACACAATGATGGCTCTTAACCTGTCGACTCTTGGACAATCTTCTTCCTCTGATGCTATGCATATATCAAACATTGAAATACTCTGGCAAATTAGGTCTGAGAAGTGATGGAGAAGAACCTAAAAGAAAAAAAAAAAACTTCATAAAGGGTGTTTTGTTGATGTTTTATGTCTACACTTCATAAAGCAAGTTAACAAAATATGCAGAAGTATCATACTAATTACAACAGCAATGTTAAGAGAGCTGGAATAACTTCAAAAAAAAAAAAAATTGTATTGTTGATCAATGCCAATAGCATAATTATTTCACGTTTCAATTATTGGTCAATAGCATACTTATGTCACGTCCCAATTATTGGTCAATAGCATACTTATTTCACGTCCCAATTATTGGTCAATAGCATACTTATTTCACGTCCCAATTATTGGTCAATAGCTTAATTATTTCACATTTCAATTTCCTTTTAGACATTTAACCTTAGAAACAAAATAAGTTTTTTTTTTTTAGAGTACAGTGAACCCTCGTTTATCGCGGTAGATAGGTTCCAGTCGCGGCCGCGATAGGTGAAAATCCGCGAAGTAGTGACACCATATTTACCTATTTATTCAACATGTATATTCAGACTTTTAAAACCTTCCCTTGTACGTAGTACTGTTAACAAACTACCCTTTAATGTACAGAACACTTAATGCATGTACTACAGTACCCTAAACTAAAACAGGCACAAATATTAAAGGTGATTTTATATCATGTATTTCCTAAACATGCTAAAAAGCACGATAAAAAATGGCAACCAATGTTTTGTTTACATTTATCTCTGATCATAATGTAGAAACAAACTGGAGGTAGAGCTTTGCTTATTACCCAGACATATTTCCCATACTTTTCCCTTAGAACTACATCACATCTTCCTACTTTAGATATATAGATATAGATATATATATATATATATATATATATATATATATATATATATATATATATGAAAAATTTTAAGTAATTTTTATTTTTCCTAACATACTTACCGAGAATTACCTCTTCGGAGGGTCCTTGGACCTCTCTCAATCTCGACCAAGATTTCCCGTGCTACCCCCCCCATCTCGCTCCCGATAGTTCCTACCCCCGCCGCCAGGATAATTCCTGCGGCCCGGATTAGGGCAGGACACTGCTTTTCCCGGGTCAGGATCTCATTAAGTCCTCCGTTTAGCCCGACTCGGCAATAGAAGAATGGCACTCGGGGACGGAAGGGAGGGCCATTACTCAGAGGTAATTCTCGGTAAGTATGTTAGGAAAAATAAAAATTACTTAAAATTTTTCATTTGTTCCGACACGAATACTTTACCTCGAATTACCTCTTCGGAGACTTACACTTTAGGAGGCGGGAGAGCCATTCTGCCACTTGGTTAGGCACATGGTGCCTGGAGGGCTACGTAATGCGGGGGTACAGAGAGCGGATAGGGGGTAGCAGGGAAAACTTACGCTTATAATTTTAGGCTTACCTCTTGACATTTTCTCTACTGAGTCTTCTCCTGACGAAGTAGGGATGAGACTATTCACTTGTTGGGGACGTCTTCCAGCCCGCCACTACACAGCTTGGAGGGCGGCGATGACTGTCCCAATGGAGAATCCATCCAAAGACTTTCTTGAGTAGTCTTTGAGGTAGTGGGCCGTGAAGGTCGACTGGTGTGACCAAGTGCCGGCCTGCAGGATCTGGCCCACTGCCATATTTCTCTCAAAGGCCAAGGAAGTGCTCAGGCCTCTGATGTCATGGGGACGGGGAGTGCCTGGTACTGCCACCTTGTCTTCTTCATAAGCCCTAGTGATGACTTGTCTCAGCCAGAAGGAAATAGTGTTCTTGGACACTTGCTTCTTATTAACGCCTGAAGAGACGAAGAGGTTCTTGGCACCCGGACGGAGATGGGCCGTCCTTTCCAGGTATTTCCTGATCGTCCTGACCGGGCATAACTTCAGGTCGTCCGTATTGCCTGTCTTGGGGATGGCTGGAAAAGAGAAACCTTCAAACCTCGGGTCCCAGACTGCTGGGTTCTGAGTCTTTGCTACAAAGGAGGGTACGAACTTGAAAGATACCTCCTTCCACCCTTGGAGTGTGCCACGTCGTAGGAGAGACCGTGGATCTCACCTACCCTCTTAGCCGAAGCTAAGGCTAGCAAGAAGACTGTCTTGAGGATGAGATCTTTGTCCCCGATATCTCTGAGTGGTTCAAAGGTCGGACGACACAACATTTTCAGGACCTTGGCCAGGTCCCATCTAGGCACTCTCCTGGCTTGGGGAGGGCAGGATTGTTCGAAACTTCTAATCAGCATCCCTATGTGTCTTGAGGTCCCCAGGTCGATGCCTTTCAGGAGAAAGACTTGGCCTAAGGCTGCTCGTACTCCTTTAATAGCCGGGATTGGCATTCCTATTTTATCCCTAAGGTACACTAGAAAATCAGCTATGTCAGGAACCGAGGCTTTGAGAGGTCTTATTTGTTTTGTCGCGCACCATTTCGTAAAGGCGGCCCACTTCGCCTGGTAGACTACGGTAGAGGATTTTCTTAGGTATAGGGACATCCTCTTGGCTGTGGAGGAGGAGTACCCCTCCTTCTTCAGGAGTCGCTCGATAGTCTCCAGGCGTGAAGTCGAAGAGAGAGAGGGTTGTCGTGGAACCTGAGGAAGTGCGGTTGACTCAGTAGATCTGACCTGACGGACAGAGGCCACGGAGGTTGACTCGATAGGTCTTTAGGTCCGCGAACTACTCTCTCTGTCTAGCCACCAGGGCGCTACCAAAGTCATCTGTAGGCTTCGAGCCACCTTTATTCTGCTGAGCTCATGTCTTATCAGCGTGAAAAGGGGGAAAACGTACACATCCAGATTGTCCCACTTGTTCTGAAAAGAGTCTTCTAAGGAAGCTTTCGGGGTCTGGTACAGGGGGGCAATAGACTGGGAGTTGGGCGTTGAGGTTGGTGCAAGGCGGTCAACCACCGGGGCGCCCCATCGTTGAATGATGAGCTTGGCTATTCCTGGGGGAAGGGACCATTTTGTCCCTACTATGTGGCCCATTCTGCTGAGGCCGTCGGCCAGGGCGATTTACTTTCCGGGAAAGAACCTTGCTAACATCACCCCTTGATTCCCTATCACTCAGTCTAGATTCTCTATGGTGAGATCGCCCAACTCCTTCGATTACAAGTACCCTGCTTGTTTATGTATGCCATTATCGTGGTGTTGTCGCTCATCCACGCCACGGAGTTCCCCTTTTAGCAGACTTGCGAAGTGTAGGCACGCCTTCTGGACTACTTCCAACTCCAGGACATTGTGTGGAGTTGTCTCTCCCCTTCCAACCAGGTCTCTCGTGCCGCTTCGTCGAGGGGAAGGGCTCCCCATCTCTGGTTGGAGGCGTCTGTGAACAGTAGGAACGTCTGACTAATGAGCCTGAGGTGTCATATCTTATTCTCCGAAGGGAAAAATTCTCCCCGAAAAAAGGTCTAATGTTATTCCCCAGTAGTTCATTCCGGTGGAAGGGGATAGATTTTGCTACTTCGGGTTGATTCAGTTCCCCAGATCCTTGCCAAACTGGAGGAGACTTCTCCCTTGTTCCTCCAAGAGGAACTTTGAGGCGGGAAGAAGCTACCAGCCGTCCAGGTATCTGCTAAGGCGTATGCCTCGTTTGTGGGCCCCCCCTGCGACAGCCGTGGGGACTCTCACGAACACTTTGGGCGTTGTTGACAGACCAAAGAAAAAGGGGTCCTGAATTGCAGGAACTGGGAACCCTATTTCACCCGGAGGAACCTCCGACCCGAGGTGTGGGCCGGAATCTGGAAGTATGCGTCCTTGGGGTCGATGGTATTCTACAATCTTTCTCCCTCAAGGACAGCAGGACCGAATTCTGCGTGTCCATTTAGAAGTCCGTCATCTTGACGAACCTGTTGAGAGCTGACAGATCTATAACCGGCCTCCACCCCCCGGTCTCTTTTTCTGCCAGGAATAGGCGACTGTAGACACCTGGTCCTGGGAGAAGAACTTCTTCCATGGTACCCTTCTCTATCATGGACAACACCTCCTCTTGAAGGGAGGTCCTCTTTAACGGGTCTTTAGGATCTAGCCATCTATCCGATTGGCCGGAAAAGGCGTGGGTGGTTCCGTCAGGAATGGAAGTCCGTAGCCCTTCTATAGTAAGGACACTGTCCAAGGTTCTGCTCCTTGAGCCCTCCATGCTTGCCAATGACGCCAATCCCCACCCAACCCGAAGGTTGGGTGGGGATAGGGAGCCTCCCACTCTTCCCTTCTTCTAGAGGGGCGGCCTGACCTGCCTCCCCTAGAGGCGGGGTAACCCGACCTGAAGGAGCTAGAAGGCGCTGGAGCTCCCCTGTGGAGGGGCTGAGGCGTTGCGGACCAGGAGGACGAGGGCTTCTCTCCTCGTAGTGCTGGTAGATGCTTGGGGTGTCGCGGCACTATCCGAGACAGATCTCTTCTAGGGTGGTCTCCTAGGAGTCGTAGGTCTGGGGACGTTAGCCTCCTTCTATTTCAAGACCTTCTCCACTATGGTTTCTCGTTCCTTCCGAGGAAACAGAGATTCTCCCCCCAAGGGAAAGCTGCGAATGGGTCGCGTCCCCCTGTCTGGTGCCTTCCAAGACACTTACGCCAGAACAGTGTTTCGCTTCCAGAACACCCAGTTAGCTGTTAGTGTGAGAGACTGAAAAGTCACTAACCTAAGGGTTGAAGGCCTTGCTGGACAGGGTCCTCGGGGTCAAAGGAGGCTTGTACACCTCCCAAAGAGTGAGCCCACCAGTCCAGCCAAGAGGGGACGTTTACTAAGTCCCTCGACATTATCTCCCTCATGGAGGCTCCTGCTGGCGAGAACCAGACTGGGGCTGAAGAGGCTCTACTGTCTGAAAACGCCTTGACTAAGGATGTCCTGCTGACCCCCCTTAAAGGTTGGGGGACTCCTGCAGTGTTGGCCACTACCTTGCCGACATAACCCTGCTCTAGGACCAGACCTCGGGTTAGAGGAAGTGCTAGAGACGTCTTAGGTTGTAAGGAGTCTGCATGATCCTCAAAAAGGCTTGACTTCCCGGAACCTACATCCGTAGCTGTAGGCTCCAGTACCTGTGATGTCTTCTGTAAAGGCTAACCACTCTCCTATAGACGGAGTCCTCCGTCATCCGAGGACCTGGATTTCACCTGCGGGGACGTCCGCACCAGGGGCCTGGGTTACCGCAAGCATCGCTGGTTCAGCGGGGACTCCCGTCGGCCCAAGGCTCTGGGTGCCGAGGATGCGGTTCCCGTGGGCTGGCCCGACAGCGGGAACCGTTCCTTCTGACCCCAAGGCCTCACCAGCCGGGCTGGTTCGGCCAGGCCGCCCGACCAGCAGCGCGTTTCTCCCGCTGGGCGGGGTTAACCGGAGGCTTCGGGGACTTACGCTTACCTGTAGAGTCCTTCCTACCGCTTGATCTCGAGTCGCCGGGTCACCGGGCACTCCCCGGTCGCTTCGGTTCTGGAATCCCAGGCACTCCCTTGCGATGGTACCGGTTTCCCCGGCGGGGAGCTCCGCACCAGGTTCGAGGTCAGAACCGGCAACGCCGTACCGTCGAGGACTACTGTTCGTGTATTCTCTCCGGGGGACGCGGACGCGGATCCTCGTGGCTGACCCAACGGAGGGAACCGTTCCTTTTAAGTCCGAGGGCCGAACCAGCTACGCTGATTCGGCCAGGCTGCCCGTAAATAAGCCCGCTTACACCTGCGGGCGGCTGGGGGACGCGGACGCGGATCCCCGTGGGCTGACCCGACGGAGGGAACCGTTCCTTTTAAGTCCGAGGGCCGAGCCAGCTGTGCTGATTCGGCCAGGCTGCCCGTAAATAAGCCCGCTTACACCTGCGGGCGGGCTGGGGGACGCGGACGCGGATCCTCGTGGGCTGACCCGACGGAGGGAACCGTTCCTTTTAAGTCCGAGGGCCGAACCAGCTGTGCTGATTCGGCCAGGCTGCCCGTAAATAAGCCCGCTTACACCTGCGGGCGGGCTGGGGGACGCGGACGCGGATCCTCGTGGGCTGACCCGACGGAGGGAACCGTTCCTTTTAAGTCCGAGGGCCGAACCAGCTGTGCTGATTCGGCCAGGCTGCCCGTAAAGAAGCTCGGTTACACCCGTTGGCGGGGTGAACCGGAAGCTTCGCGGTCTTACGCCTGCCTGAAGAGGCCTTCTCGCATTTCTCCCTGCGAGGGTTATATCTGCGTCTGGAGGATGGCCTTCGTGGTGAGAAAAAACCCTGGGTTGTCGGTCCGGGGGACGCTGCAAGACAGACCTGGGGGGGCTCCTTCTCGGCGAGGCCCTCGGCTGCAGAAGAGACTGAAAAATACGCTAAGAGACTGGAGAAGAATTAGTGACATTTTCCCCCACATGGGGTCATCAGAGGAGACGTGGCCTGCTTGCACCAGGACTCCGTCTCCCCACACACTCCCGAAAGTAGTACTTACCTCTAACTACTTCTTAAGAGTTATCTTCTACAAAATAAACCAACCTCGTCTCCTACTCTGGGTAGGAGAGGGTGGTAGGGAAGCTCAGCCCGGCGGGACGCCCCGCGCCAGTCTTCTTAGGCGAACCCTTCGTCGCCCACTTCCTCTTGGTGCTATACTGCACCCACTCAAATTCTTGGGGAAGAGCAATGGGCACTTCCCCGCAACTGACTTACCTCGTCCCCTACTCTGGGTAGGGGAAGATGGCTGTATAAGAATCTCTATTCGACGAGGCATCGGGAATTAAGTTGGCGAAGAGAGGCTCGTCTTCCTACGAGCCTCCTGGATGTATTCTTCCTTTTAGTGCCGAAGTGCACTCACTGCACTACGTTCCAGGACCAGTAGTCCTGACACGTGGTTGAAGAGGAACATAAGCTGCCCCTACACGGCAACACCGAGGATAAGGGGAGGAAGAACGATTTCTTGTAAAAAGTTTTCCTTCCAGCTATCAATTCCTTGAAGAAAATCAAGGAATACACTTCCATAACGCACACAACGCATGACACAAGCACTAAGGAAATGAATTAAACACCGGGTAAGGACACGGTTGAAAAGTGAACGCACAGGAACACTTGGGAGGTACACTGCGAAAAAACACAAGTCCGTATACTGGGAACACGTGGGATCACAACGCGCCAAAGGATCGAGAGTGTGAGATGATTCGCATCTCACGACCAAGGACTTAATGGGATCCTGACCCGGGAAAAGCAGTGTCCTGCCCTAATCCGGGCCGCAGGAATTATCCTGGCGGCGGGGGTAGGAACTATCGGGAGCGAGATAGGGGGGGGGGTAGCACGGGAAATCTTGGTCGAGATTGAGAGAGGTCCAAGGACCCTCCGAAGAGGTAATTCGAGGTAAAGTATTCGTGTCGGAACAAATATATATATATATGTATATATATACAGTATATATATATATATATATATATATATATATATATATATATATATATATATTATATATATATATATGTGTGTGTGTGTGTATATATATATATATATTTATATGTATACACATATACATATCTACATATATACATAAATACATGCATACATATATATATATATATATATATATATATATATATATATATATATATATATATATATATATATATATATATATATATATTACTGTATATATATGGGTTATGGAAAAAATCCGCGAAGTGGTGAATCCGCGATGGTCGAACCGCGAAGTAGCGAGGGTTCACTGTACAGTAATTTGTATTTTTCCAGGATATACAAACCTAAGTCCTTTAAATAGTATTGTCTTCAATGGAGCTAGAACAGTACGGTACCATATTTGACGGCCTATAAGACGCACAGATATTTAAGACACACCCCCAATTCCGCAGGTCAAATTCAGGAAAACAATTTTAGTGTATTTAAGCATGTATTGTTGAAAACAGTCTAGCTGTACATTACACTAGCAGAAACATATCGTATATTTCCACGTATAGGATGACCTTCAGATAAGACGAGGTAAAAAATTAAGTCAAATTTGAATGAATTTGGGTCATATCTGCTGTATAAGACGACTGGTGAATTACAAAACCATCAGTGCATAGGCTAGCTTTTGTTGTATACTGTACTTGAAAATCCAAAATAAATTAATTAATTATAAATTAAATAATTTTATATCATGCTTTTGCTAAATACGCAACATACAACCGAAGCACTGGTTTGTTTACCTTTCATCACCGATCATATCGAACAAACGAACGCATGTACACATCTATGTGTAAGTTAGCTTTTGCAGCAACAGGAATCTTATCAAATATTGGTTACATAATGGTATTATCAATTTTGTTTTACTTTATCCTTAGTAATTTAAAATAAATGAAATAAGAGCAATTTTATATCAAGTTTTTTCCTAATAAAAGCTGCCTAAAACAGAAAACGTCGTTTTGTTTACATTTCATAGCCAATCATAACGAACAAACAAACACATTTACACATACAAGTGATAACTAACGATACTAAGAGCTTTTAGTAAAGATGTTATTACAAATATTTTACTTGCCATATCCCTAAAATTTTCTACGTGTCACATTAGAGGAAAACCATTTTGTATGCGTTTAGTCAACAATAAAAAAGTACCGCTAATGACAGTATGATGTGACAGAGAAGATGGTGCTTGATTGGAGAAAGAGTGAGGATAATTCAAATCATGGTGGATTTCTGATGAAAAATAAATATGCTAATCTAAATTTGATTACTACCATTATTAACGATACCATTAAAATTATCGAAGGCTAAGGAAAGAAAAAGTTGAAAGGTTGCAAAGAACGCAACTATAACTCGATGTTTACATTTTGTCAGCTGATGTTTATAAACGCCAAGTCGCAGTATTTCAGATTCAATTGCTTTTATTTTAACGAATTCATTTTTAAAACACTGGTAATAATACCAACAATAAAAATATAAGGATGCATGGAGTTTAGGGCAGGTAAAATTACCGAGCATAAGCTGGGTTAGATTAGCCAGGGCCTGTGATAGGTCTCAACCATCACCTACGACGCAGAGTGATTTTTTTAACCAAAATTTTGGGAAAAAAGTGCGTCCTATAGGCCGTCAAATACGGTAATTGAATAATGAACTAGGTAGGTGCAGTAGTTAGTAGGAGATAGGTGGGGGAGTAACCTGCTTGCATAACTTCACTTTCGACTTTTACAGAGTAAGGACTGAGTGGATGGTTGAGGGGAAGCTATTAGAAATACAAATTGCTTTAAAAACCTATGATTTGTTCCAAGGCAAATATAAATCTTTTGTCCTTTAAATAGGACTTGAAGATTCTTTTCTTCTCTGGACATGTAATTCTTTCTGGTCCCGTATAGAAGCAATAAAGAGGACTCCAATAACCTCAGAACACCCTAACATAGGAGGCTGTTAGAGCCTCGTCCAGTACTGACTTAAGGGGGAAATGGATATTAGGTTACAGAACACCTAACCCTCTGTAAGGAAATAAAGTCAAAAGTGTCAAGCCAGACTATGCTGAATGAATGACTGACCCAGCATTCCCCTTGCAAGGAGGATGAAGGAGTTTCTTCTTGACAGAACGTAGCCTGCTATAAAGATGATCTATTGGGTAACTGACCAGCATCAGTTGTCCAAGCAGCATGTAATGATTATGGCAGCTTTATCTATCCCCTTCAGAAGAGAATGAGAAAAGACAAAATGGCCAGTCATTCCATCTTTCTTCGAGACTATTGCCGAAAGTGTTATATGAAACAAGATTCGTAGCCTACTTGTCCTGTATGTGATCTGGGAGAGTTACACAATTACTGAGGAGTCACCACAGGATCCAAGGAAAGTTTAGAGGCCTGTTGGTAACCACAGTTAACCCTTTTACCCCCAAAGGACGTACTGGTACGTTTCACAAAAGCCATCCCTTTACCCCCATGGACGTACCGGTACGTCCTTGCAAAAAAATGCTATAAAAATTATTTTTTTCATATTTTTGATAATTTTTTGAGAAAATTCAGACATTTTCCAAGAGAATGAGACCAACCTGACCTCTCTATGACAAAAAATAAGGCTGTTAGAGCAATTTAAAAGAAATATACACCAAAATGTGCTGGGAAAAAAGTAACCCCTTGGGGGTTAAGGGTTGGAAATTTCCAAAAAGCCTGGGGGTAAAAGGGTTAAGAAGTGAAATTGGTCTGAAAACTCTCAAACTATTTTTGGCTCAAAAGCATACCGACAGGTTCCAGTGAGAACGTGTCAAAAGACTTGTGGGTATATTTCCCTAAGGTAGTGGTCTGAGAAGCTTGTCTGGCCTTTCTAGACTCTTACTTTCAGTACTTGCCCCATTGACAGGTTCTTCTTGAAGGTTAGGATCGTACCAATTCCTCTGACTTTGTGAGCGAGCGTTTGAGCAGGTTCTTCCAGGTCCTCGATTAGAGAAGGTTGCGGTCTCTTTATTGTTTCTTGAAGCAAGGAAATGGTGTTTGAGAAATTTATCCTTACAGCTGCCTGAGCTAATAAACAGATTTTGAAGCTGAGGTCTGAAGAGCAGAGTCCAATTCATGTAACATCTTAGCACCCTCATAGGACAACGAAGCAAACAATCCTGATCCTCAATCACATCTATATGCGAGGAGATTGAAGTCTCAAACCCAGGGTCATCAACAGCTAGATTATGGTTTTTGGCAACAAACTCAGGGATGAAAGTAAAGGGGATGGTCTTCCATCCCACAGTATGTCTAAAACTACATAAGATGTGGAGTTTGCCTACATACTTCGCCGAGGCCAAGATAGGCAAGAAAACCATCGTGTCTGATCCTTGTCTGATCTTTACCTCAAATGTTTGTACTGTACAGGGTTTTTTTTATAGACATGAGAATTCTGCTGACATTCAAGGCAGGAAGTTTGAGTTCTCTTGGAGGACAGGATTGCTTGAAGCCCCTCATGAACATGCATAATTCCCATAATGAAAGTCTAAGCCCTTCAGTCTGAAGACCTGGCTCAAGGCTGCTCAATAGCCATTCACTGCTAAGACTAACATGAGCTTCCCTCAGCAAAGGTAGTCAGCTATTAGCTGGATACAGGCTCTGACCAGAGAGTTACCCCTTCTACTACACCAATCGCAGAAGATGGCCCACTTTCCTTGGTAGACAGCTGCCGAGGATTCTCGAAGGTATCCAGACATTTCTTGTGCAGTGCCACATTAAAAGCCTTACTTGGAGGAGATGCTGGATAGTCTCCACCACTGAAGTGACAGGAATATTACAGAGTTGTGGTGCCTCTGCAGATGGCTTGGCAAAGTAGGTTGGCCCATTTAGGCAGTTCTGTCAATACTCAGAAAAGGAGCATGACTAAGTCTGAGTACCATTAGGCATGTGGCCATTTGGGAACCACCTAGGTTACTCTAAGATTTGGGGTAATCAGTACCCTGTTGACTACCCTTCAGATTAGGCAAAATGAAGGAAAAGCATAAACATCTAAATTATCCCATGAATGTTGAAATGCATCCTCTAGTACTGTTGATGTCTAGGACTGGTGTGCATAAACCAGGGATTATTTTGTTGAACTGTATGGCGAACATGTTTATAGACAAAGAAACACAACGTCAAAAGGCTCATTCTCTCTGAAAGTAGGCGCCATTCAGGTCCAAAGACGACTTAAAGTCATTCCTCTTGATGGCAGCTCGCCATCTCCATCTTGAACAGGGTCTGTGACACGAACTCATTCAAGGGGAGCGAGGTTGATGACCGGTCTCCACCCAAGTTAACTTCTCCATGAGTAAAAGACAACTGTAAAAGCCTGGAGAACCTTCCTGTATGATCTACAGCACACTCTTGTCCAGCATTTTCTTCACTTCCATCTGGAGGGCGAGGTCCTTTTCTGAAGTTGGGAGGTACTAAGTGAACACCATCAGAATCCGAGTGAGGAGAGGACGGCCGGCGGGATCCATCCTGAAAGACCTCTAACATCCAATACTTGGCTCCATGCTAAACTACTGCCGCCTTGCCCCATCGGTATAAAAGGCATCTTCCAATTCATGGTAGCATCTCCCAACTCGTAGCAGATGCAGGATTTTGATACCCCTATGCCCTAGAAGGTGACAGCCTCATTGAAGAGGGAGTCCTAACTGGTCTTACACCATGTCTTCAATCTTACTGAATGGAAAGAGGGCTGGGCCGTGTCAAATCTATGAATTACGGCGTGCCAACACCTCCCTTTGCCCTATTTTCCAAGCAAATTTAGCAACTACCAAGTCCATCTGTTAAAGCACCCAGTTGATCCACTAGTGTATTGACTGCTCTGATAGTTAATGGCTGCCTTTATCCCCAACTGAATTAAGGCTATGAATTTTTTCTAGTTCTCAGTATTTGCCAGACCCCAAGATGATGCACAGTAAGCCACTGTCCCTGACCAGTGGTATAACAAGGTCACCTGGAGACTTGCAATGGAGGTCATTTCCATGTTGACCAACTCAGATGCAGAGAAGTCTTTCTACCAAGGTCTTTGGTGTCAGTTTCATCACTGCTTCATAAAATTTCCTCTGATGGGAAAGTGCAAGAGGTAAGATTTTATTTGAGTAGCTCAAATGTAACAAGTTGCTGGACCTGGAGACCTGTGCATCAATGCTTTCTATCACTTTCAAGGCCAATTCAAACCAGGGTAGCTCAAGAGCAGCCCTTGAACTTTGAGAGGCACAGAAGTGTCGATCATTGGAGGTCTTCTCACCCTTGACTGGAGCTCTGGTTACCTACCACAGGTTGTTAGTCTCTCTGATCAGAGATAAGGCCTTAATAAAAATTGATTCCATTTCTAGGTTTTCTGCCTCTGCCAGGAGCTGAAAGGTCTATTGTGTCCTTGGATTCCTTCTCTCTCAGGATGGGGTAAGAAATCTATTCATTCTGAAGGGTGGTCGCAGGTTTTCTTCTTCCTCTCTAGTTCTTCTGGTTCTAAGACTGAACCTGGATGATATCCTGAGGGAGTTAAAACAGTCACTAAAGGGCTTGCTTCTTCCTTAACCCTGTAAGAGAGGACAAGTCTCTCTTCCTTGTTGGGAGTTAATGTCTGTATGCTTTTCAACAAGAGTGAATGTTGAATTGTCAATAATGGGAACTCAACTAATTCAAATCCTTCCACGAAGTGCTAGGGGAATGTTGCCAAAGAACGACGGCCGCATCACGAGTTTTGCGATTTTATCATAAAACTAATATTTTTTCATTTATTACAAATTTAATTACCCAATATTTATATATCAAAAGAAGGTCCTTGAAATGAAGATTAATAACTAATAATTAAATCTCACGGAAGTGTAGAGAATATATTTTTTTTTTTAAATTTAAAACTTAAAAATGATAAACATTTAAAGAACTTTTTTGTTTTTGATGGCTCGATAAGATAGTTTTTGATGCATCTTAATTTTTTCATGTCAGAATGTTAGCAAATTTAACGAACGATCATAAGAAAATTTATAATAAATATGCATATGTAAGTGTGTATATGCATATGCACACTCCGTCCACCACTATTATTACCTACCTTATGAAACAAGAAAAAACAAGCATAAGCATATGTGAAAAATATAGATGAAACCTATTCCAATTGTATACTACATATCTAAAGACTTAAATTTTGTGTTATACATACTTTTCAGAAAGATTCATTCATACCCATAAATTTGACCTATTGCGTTTGGACAATCGTGACTTTCGTCATTTGATATGTCACAATCACTGTCATTTTCAATCTCAAAATCACTAGTATATGATAATCATTATCATCATCATGAAAGGCCATTCTAATGAATAAAAACAGAAAATAATGATAAAATGTGTCGGAAATTAAAAACATTCTTACCGCTAAACAGAAAATTATAATAAAATGTGTCGGAACTGAAAAACAGTCTTACAGCTAACACATAAACATACATCGATAGCTCCACCCACCCCCCTAAGTTGATGATACCTTTTCCCTTTAATTGTATGTAAAACCATGTAATATCTGACAACTCTTTCCTCCAGCTGCAAGCTGATTGGTTAAGAATATATCTACGTCACTGAGCTAGTCTCAGGAGGTCCGAGACTGAATTCCGGGAAACTTGAAAAATGAAGCATCGCTATGTCGACGTCGTCCTTTGACAACTCATAATGCGTCAATTTTATCGACGCACAGCACATTTTGGGTTAAGTTCATCAGTAAAGTATTTCCATCAAACTATGGCTGAAATCATTGGATGACATGTCCCTTGATTATTTTCCTTTTAATACTTTTCATAATATAGAATTTTGTCCCTTTCACTGGCATCCCAGAGTCCTCAAAATATTATTTTCCTTACCTATTGGTTATTTGTATACAGTAATATACATACCAGTCTGTTTCGAAGAGCATGCAGGGGAATCTCTTTAAGAAGATCATACTCCATGGGGACTTGACAAGGAAGGCGTCCTGTGCTGACAGCTCTATTAGTACTCCAAGCCAGTGTGTGAGCAGATCCGCAAGCGACACGATTAATCTTCTTTCCCTGTTGAATAAATCAAAGGTATACTGCAATTTACCGTATCTAAAAAAAAAAAGGTGAAACTACTACAACAGACGTGTAAATACTTGAATCCTAATTTCCTTCATCTGGATTAATAATGTACTTTAAATTCATATAAGGCAATGTACTTTAACAAAATTCAATGGTAATTAAAAATAGGCTACTAACACAGCAAAAGCTAATGTGGTATGGAGATAATTTGTTTATTGCCCAATCAATTTATTATGGCTTGCCTTTTAACCCTTTTACTACGAGGCAGTGGATTCGCTACTGGAGCTCTATACGAGCTTTGTTATCATCTGATATACTCGCTCATTTATCCTATAATAAGCTACATTTCATTTCTCATTTGTTTTATTGCTGATTACAGAATATTTTTTACAAAGTTTGCTTTATTCTCCAATATATGTCATTCTAAACAACCAAAATGTTTTACCATTCATTGGTAAGTGGTTATAGAATAATTTTGAAAAAAAAAAGTTTTATGTAATTACCTCTAAATAATGAATAAGCACTGTGATCTTGTGTAAAAAAAACTTTATATTTATTGAAGTGATTGTTATTCTGTTATAATTCCATGATAAATAGCCAGTTAGTAATAATGAACTTTATGTTGTACAGAAATGTAATAAAAATATCCTTTCATTTCCTTTGACACAAGAAATATTCTATAATTTATAATTATATGGTACGGTAAAGCACTACAATTTGTGTGTAAAAAAGAACGTAATATATTTATTCAAGAGACTAAGTTATTCCGTAATAATTCCACAATAAATAGCCGTCGAAAGATATAAAACTACTAGACAGTAATAATGGAATTTACGTTAAACAGACATATAATGAAAATATCCATTTGTTTCCTTTGACACAAAAAGTATTCTATGATGTATAATAATTTATAAGGAATAAATA
This sequence comes from Palaemon carinicauda, assembly GCF_036898095.1. Classification (NCBI taxonomy): domain Eukaryota; kingdom Metazoa; phylum Arthropoda; class Malacostraca; order Decapoda; family Palaemonidae; genus Palaemon; species Palaemon carinicauda. The sequence continues at coordinate 106,847,548 of NC_090741.1, read as the reverse complement.
GATAAATACAAATCAACGAAAAAATGTTGACTGACAAAAGATAGAGAGAGAGAGAGAGAGAGAGAGAGAGAGAGAGAGAGAGAGAGAGAGAGAGAGAGAGAGAGAGAGAGAGAAAGAGAGAGACATAATATAGATATAGTTCATTAGACATAAGGTTTGTTCATTCGTTTGTGACTTTGCGTTTGACTGTGACTATGAACTGGATCATTCTTGTTTTGGGTATTTCACGAGCTTAGAAATACTGTAGACTGCGCATGTAAGAACATGACGAATTCTGCGTAGAAACGGTAGAATGGCAATAAATGGATATAATCACCATAGGCTAACTTTTACTCGAGAAAACAATGAATAATACTGATATGAAATATATAAAATGTGAATATGATATACTGTAAAAATGATAGTTGAAAAAAATAAGAAAAAAAGATATGTCTCATCTTCTGCCAACTATTTCCTTTACTGGTAATGATAAATTTTTGTCTTGTAGCTTGGACTTATAGTCGAGGGCAGGGATACTTTCTCTGTGATTATGAACATAATGGCAACATAGAAAAACAATAAAATAAACCTCACATTTTCATGAATAAGGACTGGAATCGCAAATATTTTGGGTTGGTGGTGATGAGGTTGGATATGAATACATTAAAATAGACCTTATATAATCATGAATAAGGACTAAAATCACGAGTATTTTGGTTGGTGGTAGGATGACAGTCTCCCAATTGGGGGAGTCATGGGGGGGTTGAGTAATACCTATGGTAGGGAATGTTACTATTGGCTAGAAATAGTGGTGTGATTATTTCATGGTAACATAAAAAGACTAAAATAGCTCTTACATATTCAGAAAATAAAGGCAAAAATCCCAAAAACAATGTTGGTTGGCTGAAGACAGGAGGGGGAGGGGCTAATATTAGGGAGAGACGATTCTTTAGTGAAATTTCCCCAAGTGTGAACTTGCGTGATATACAGCCATGTGCTATACTCTTTCGTAGCTTATAATAATGATTACACTAATGATAATAAAGCAATATGTATGAAGACATACTGAAAACCTCACAAAAGCCTCAAAAGGTGATATCTTGTTAAGTACTTGAAACCAGTGTCTTACATCCTTTCTGAATACCAAGAAGACAAATATCTTTATTTCAAATTATACAGTAAAGTATCACATAAGCTAGATGTAGACTGGACTGGCAGAACGATATCGATGAATTATACAGCATATAAATTTTCTTCTGGATATGAATACAGGAAAACTGCGTCTCCATATTGTGTAAAATAAAAAAAATCACCTCTGCATTACACCATACCTGTAATGCCATCACAAGACGAGGTCTCTGAATAGCGTTGGTGGTACTGTCTCCTAATTGTCCTTCATCATTGTCTCCCCAAGTATAAACTTCCCCTTCACTAGTACAGCATACACAATGAAGCGATCCTGAAATAGAGTAATTTTAATCAGTTCCAATTTCTCATTTCAAAGCTTGTTTTATTCATTGAAAACCTCAAATAAAATGGTAAGAATTCTAGATCAATAAATGGCAAAGTTTCTAGATACACTAAAATGTCATATAAACTTATTTCTATCATTCAGAAAACCAATAATACTGAAAAGTAAATGTAATTTGCAAAACACATCCTATCAACTTGACGTGCTATGATAATAACTTGGATATACCTAAAAAAAAAAAAAGTACAGTATTGGAACTTTGATATAGAAATATAAATTTCCTGTTAACAATATATGCTATTGCAGTTAAAGCAATATACTGAAGATATTTTCTAATAATAAGACACCTCTTACAATAAATAATTTCAGTTACATATACACTATCATTATTCCCATAATCATTTTGTGTTAATTCAAGATTTTAATAAATAGTTTTTTCCTTGAGTATGTATAACAATACACACTACTAAAGACTTTTTATTAACGAAAAACATCTAAAACAGGCATTCTTAAAAGTAAAAGTTACCTGTAGCAATGCTGATTACTTTCTTCCCTTGCAATGCAGTGACCTTACGAGGTCTTCTTACATGATCGTCGGACCCATGACCTAAGCGATGGTAGTCACCTTTACCCCAGGTGTAAACAGCACCAGATCGAGCTAAAGCAACAGAGAACTGGGACCCGCATTCCACCTGAAATATGGTGCTCAGTAATACGTTCAGATTCTCAAAATGGATTTGGTATACTGATTTTTTCTTCAAAACACAGGGACATGCTACAAAACTTGAGTGCATAACTTTTTTCATTTAACTGCAATCACAAAAATATTATCTATCTACCTTTAGTGCAATAAAATTGAATCAAATTAAATCCTTTAGGAAGTGATCTTATATATGAAACTGATCACCATAGGTATAGAGTAAGTCAGGATTACAAGCTCTATTGTATTGCAGCATACTATAAATACAGTTACGTAAAATATAATTCAAAGTACATTATTAATACAGAAACTGCATTTTTTTCCCTATACTGTATTAGATTCTCACTGTTCTATACAACTTTGCTACTATCTCTTAGACACCTAATACTGACTAGAATGGCAACATAATATCATTAAAGTACTATGTAAAATCACTTCAAAGGATTCATTACATGCATGGTTAGAAGATAAATTGGTGAAATTTACCTTGATAATCCCTTGACTAGCCAGTCCATCAATTCTCATAGGAACTTTACAGCCGTCTGATCCTCCACGGCCTAGCTTACCATAGTCACCATCACCCCAAGACCAAACATTGTCATCGTCTGTAATACACAGCGTCTGTGCATCCCCCGAACCGCATGCAACATCAACTATTCGGTAGCCAACCAAAGCTTCGACTAATTTTGGTCTAAACTGATCCTGTTAAAAATGAAAGGGAGAAAATCAATAAATTTCTATAATGTACAAACATCTATTCTTCCCTTCAACACACTACATTTTTTGCTAATAAATAATAATCCTTAATATTTTCAGAAAATATAAATACTTTCTGCCATTTCCAACTATTCTTGAAAGCAGGAGTGCTCTGCCATTCTAAAAATTGAAAAATAGAAAAAAAAATAAAACTTTGTATTACAACTTTTGAAAACGTCAACTGCTTATCATACAAAAAATAATCTGATATTTGTTTAAAGACTTGACAATGACATCATCAGCACTCACTGAAAATCACAACTTATGGTTACCAAAATCAATAAACAGTTGACTATCCAAATTACGATATAAAACAAGGGCTGACAGCAATAAAATCAACAAAGACTTGTTACCTGGCTTATTTTGGTGGTATACTGTTGATGAAATAGCAATGGCAACAAAGTTTTTTTATCAAAATTCACACGGCTCAATATTCACATCTTATTGCGAATAAAATTGTTGAGTGTCTATTTCAATGAAAAAGGACACTAACAATATACTGTTAATATTATCATATGGAACTCCTATGAAATTTTCTATTAGGCACAACATTTTTAGCATTCAATTATATTGCAATGACCAAGACACAAAGTTATTTGCTATATGGAGTTCACTTCAGACCAGCACAGAAGCCCAATCATTACTCAGATTAATTCAATTCCTCAAAGTTTAAATTAAATTCAAGAGCAATCTAGCTTACCTCTGAGTCACCATGACCCAACCTTCCATATCTTCCTTTTCCCCACGTGTATAATTCTCCTGAGGATGTTATAGCGGCTGAATGTGCTCCACCACAAGCAATTTCAATCACACCCTTCCCCTGCAGGGCCTCAATGAGTCTTGGTCGATCATAAGGGCTACCAATGAATTGGATATATTTTAAAAGAAATTCATTAGGTGGTAAAGAGTGCAAAGCAAGCTTCAAAATAAAAAAAAATTTAAAGCAATTTGTATTTTTCCTAACTATACAAACCCAAGTAGTTTAATAGTAGTACGACTTCAGCAAACCAGGAACGGCCATTAAAATTCAATAGCAGTTATAACTACCAGCAGGTGAAAGGGAAGCTCCACCCACCAGTCAATCAGAAAAACTAACACTTTTGACCTTTAGTCCTGGGACTTGCAGGGTGGTTGAGCTGGGAAGTGTAACTGAAAAGACTCAGGTTTATATAATAACTTAAAATACAAATTACTGTACTTATTTGTGAATTGTCCCTACAATAATACAAAACATTGTCCTTTAATATGAAATTCATCCTTAGGAGGAAGTGAATATGAATCAAATTACTAGCTGGTTCAACTACTCCAGGAATCTTCAGAGCACTGGATCCTTTACAGGTGCAAATGTGATGACTCCTGCTAACTTCCCAATGATCTGTGTACAGGGATATACGGGCATTAGGTTATGACCATACCAAGAATAAATGGTGCTCAGAGAACCTGTATACCTGTATCGAACACGTTGCCCCAATATATTTGTAGCTATTGTTAGAAATGGGTTTAAATACATTCTATACATCCTCACCCATTATCTGAGAGGAAGGAGGAGATACTTCATAACAGATCCTGTCTGTCAAAATAGGTTGCTTGGTTATGAAACTTGTCTGCATTCTCACATCCGGTCTGGTTCATAAACAACCCCATGAGAGCGGGGAAAAAGAATAAAAGGTCACCCATTTTACCTTCAATCTATGCTTATGTCAAAAATGCTATCTTAGACAGGGTGCATCTTGCCCAGTGAGAGTGCTGGGCTGTCTACATAACCTGTTGTGCAGCTACCAAAGGACTAATGGTAAAGGTACCTATGGAATTAATGGTATACTGTACACCTGCAGATAATGGGAGGTAAAGATTTTCTGGCGTTACCAGACTCCTGTTTTAATACCCGAACCACTGACAAGTTCTTCCTGAGGGCTAAGGAAGACCCGATGTCCATAACTTCATGAGCCCTTGCCCAATTAGAACCTCTAACACCCTTGCTGGTTGAGAGATAGGCACATCTTATGGTCTCACAAAGTTAGAAAGAAAAGAGTGTTCTTGGATGTCTTTTGCTTTATCTTGCTGGTGCTATAAAGTTTTTGAAACTCAGGTCTGAAGTGCCAATTCTTTTAAAGATGCACCAAGGACAGAGAAACCAATTATTCTGAGCCCCTCCGTACACCTTCTGAAAAGAGATGGAGAAGGACTCAAACCTGCTATCGTGAACAGATAGGTTTGGGTCTTGGTCACAAAATCAGGAACAAAGTAAAGGGGCTGTGGTGGCCTATTGGAAACAAAACATCCCTGCCTGGCATTCTGCTCGATAGGAGATCGAGTCTCACTCAAACTCAATAGTTTCTTGAGGTGTCTGCAACCTCACCACCTTTGTGAGCTAAGGATGGGGAGGGGGAATGAATGAATGATTTGAAGTTCTCTGGCATCCTGACATCAAAGGTCATTGACGCTGATGGGGGGGAGAGTCTATAGGTTTACCAGCTGAGTCATCAGTAGCCATTGCCTGGCCTCCCTGGTCATAGCTGATCATGTGGATATATGGTTAGTCTCTAGGGCATTATTACTAGCCATTGTCACTGTCCCTTGCCTCTGACATTCATGGGAGACTTTTAAAGGAGACATCATTTTATCGTTGAGAATGACTAGTGACATATGAGATGATACAAACATGCCAAGCTGATTGGTGTGCAAAGAAGGTCACAGCCTTCAAAATCGACAGAACCAAATTGCTGTACAGTGCTTTGCCAACATATCAGAATTTGACAAATCCTAATACTATCATGGCAAAGTAGGCAATTGCACCAGACCACTGAACGATTCAGAAAAAGCCACCTAGAGACTAGCCATGGCCGCAGACACAAAGGCTGAAAGGATTGTGCCTTCTACTCTGAGTTTCTCCACAGGCAGTCCCACCATCAAAGCAGAAACTGCTGGATCGATAGGAGCAGACGAGCTCCCACACTAAGGCGGGAGGCCGATCTTATTCAATTCACTACACCACATGGATTTATCAAGCACAAAGTTGTGAGACTTCACTTCATCTACGATCAAGCAAGCAGTTCTGACCATGGCAACACCAGTGTGGTCTTTTGATCCTTGAGGAGTGCCAAAGTGATGACAATGATCATATAGCCCAATGCCAAAGAACCCATGTTAGCCTCTCTAAGTTCATGCATTCACAAATGAGTGTAAGAACATCAACATCAACAACGTATCATGTACCTGAGGTGTTAAAAACCTGAAATTCCTTTTCTTTTACAGGAGACAATGTGGAAAATATTAAACGAATGAAGTCAATGAAAAATACAAATGAATTTTTTATTTTTTCATTACATGTGTGTTATCTGTTATATTTTTGGTCCTCCAACTTGTCTAACGATATTTCTTTTTGCAGCACAGCCTACTCCCTGTAGGGTTTGGAGAGGCAACTAGAATTGGAGTCAAGCCAGGGCACAAATGAAATAATACTGCATCATCCTGCACCTGTTTAGGCTGCTAGTCAGCCTGGTGAAGACTTAAAAGCAGGATTGCAATCAAGAGGGGCCTCAGAAGATTATTAGAATTGTTCTAGCCTCTTATCCATTTTCATGGGTGTAGAATAACCATGACATACTGTGTATTACTGAGGATTGAAAAAAAATTTTTTAGTCTTTCTGACCTATAGGAAAACTGTAAAGTCAGGTTCAATGTGCGAAGTAACAAGGAAGAATCTCATTATATGAGACTGTGTCATAGACATTAATAGTTCACAGGAGCTATTGAAATGGCATATCCGGTCATGGGCCCAGCAAGTGAATTCAGATGATAGGAGGAGAGTGACCGTGTTCGGGTTTAGTCTGAATTGTACCAGAATTATCAAAACCCCTTCCAAGAATGAGAGATTTAGGCACTATTGTGGTTGGTCAGAAAAGTTTCAATGACAACGGAACCTTATCACAGTGCAGATTTACAATTGGAGATTTTCTAGACATTGCTATTGTGGGCCCACAGAGACCTGCACAGCGTCGTGTGCGGTCATACTGTTCAAAGGCCAAGAATTTTCAAGTGACTTTGCAGCTTAGTGGTGGACTGGATATTGATAAGGACAGTGTTGCTTTAGGGAAAATTATTGCAGTACAGTATTTTCACAGTGTTATATTTTCATTTAGTTGTTGTTGTGAAGATAATTGGACCACCCAGGCAATACACACGGTTGTGTTTATCATGTACTAAAACATGTAGATGTGAGTAGTATTAATTGATTATTTGAATTGACAAAACAATGTTAATGTAATCCCAACAGTTTTTTCCTTTACAAATAAATATTTTTTGCTTGTTTTTATGAAGACAGCATTTCATTCCAGTTCCTTACACCACTGTTTTTTTCCTTAGTAGCAGTTTTTTTTTTTTTTTTTAAATATTTCTAATAAGTTATTTATCATAATTTTTTTCCCACACTGTGTCCTATTATCAGTACAAACAATTCGTCCCTTTCACCTAATGTTCTTATATTGTACTTCTATCCAGCTAGCCCAATGAAAGGGAAGTTAAGAAGGAAGTAAGATTCTAGCTGGGTCCCCTTACCCAGTATAAATCAAGGGGTGGTACCCAGTGCTCTGTTCTCTTGGCCTGTTATCTAGATTTTAGGGTATTCCACCGTTGTACTGTATATTTTTTTGTGTAGTGAACCTTGGGTTATGGTCGGCATTCGGACACTAGGCAGTTTGGGTGCTACCTCTGGCCACAGTCCGCAAACCACTACAACGAGGTCTCCACTATCACCTTGCATGACGGTTCTTTCCTCGAAAAGCAAGTATGATCTTGACAAGGGATGGGGAACCTGCAGCTTTAAGGCTGCATGCGGCCTTCTGGACCTTCAAGAGCAACCTTCTACGGCCTTTGATATATGTGTTCATTATATTTCTAATATGACATTGCATACACTGTGTTTTAAATTATTATATGTATGCACACAGTATATGTACACACAGAGACAAACAGAAAGTTTCTGTGTTCAGTGATATCCCTCCCAGAGAATGGAAGCCATATTTTTTTCGAATTAAGTTGATCTTGAATTATTACAACTAATAATTTTGACAAGGAAAAATTACTAGTACTGTAGCAATAACTGAGTAGGTGATTTCAAGGATGATAGATGAAGAGCTCCTGTTCTGCGCATCGCCTTACTGTGAATTGTGTCATTTTTGGATAAAGCAACATATTCCGGAAATTTGTCGTAAAAATGACAATTTGTCCTATATTGTATTTTTCCTAGCTATACAAACACGTAATCATTTAATATAGGAATTCGCTTCAGCTCAGCTGAAAACAGCTGAAGAGAAAGAAAAGCAGGCAGTTGTGCTGATTGGTTGGCTGGTGGTATGGGGTGGAGCTTAGCTCCGTAACCCCCCCCCCCCCCCACCGCCAGCCCGCTTTCCTCATTCAAACGCTTTAGGCTCAATGTGGAACATGAGAGGGGTGGTAGAGGAGGGCATTTATATTAAATGATTATGGGTTTGTATAGCTAGGAAAAATACAATGTAGGACAAATTGTCATTTGTTCCGACGCAATATACAAACCTTGTACTGTAATCATTTAATATAGGAAGACTCACTGGTTGGTGGGAGGTGTGCCTTTGCTGCTTGTGGACTGCTAACTGCAAGGATATAGACCTGGTCTCGAATGAGAGCAGAGGACTAAATCCACCCACCCCTGTCTCTTCACCCGACATGATGATGGTGGGGTCTAAGAGACTGGGAGCCACCGCGCAATGTGTAAGAGCATCGCACGACCAGAGAGCGTGAACGTAAGAGACACTCGACCCTAGGGTCACAGTGACTGGATGAAACTCCAAAACCAAAAGGCAAAGGGTTTATACATCCACCATCTTCCCTGCCTAGCAGAAGACGGGGGGAGAATACTTGTAAACAAAATCTAGCAATCTTACCTGGGAAGACTTGTGTTGATGTATGGAACTCCAAGGGAGGAGACAGAGAGAAAGGCAGATCCCCTGCAGACTGCTTTCACACTGCCAAACATACCATAACATCAAGACAAGAGACTTCCCTGTCCCAGACGAACTGGAAAGGTCAGACAATAGCTTGAGCTGCTACCACAGGGCCAAGAAAAAAGGTATCCAAGGACTTGTGCGTAAACTCCCTCAAGTAAAAGGCCATAAAGGTGGTCTGGCATTCCCAATGCCAGCCTTCAGCACTTGGCCCACTGCAAGATTTCTCTTGAAAGCAAGTGTGGAAGCAATGCCCCTGATCTCGTGAGCTTTAACCCTCGCTGGTGCTTGGACTCTTGAGGAAGTCTCAAACGCCTTGCGGATGGTCTCACGGATCCAGAAGGATATCGTGTTCCTCGACACCGCCCTATTGGTTCTGCCGGTACTAACGAAGTCGTCGACATTCAGGTCTGAGATGCCGAGTTCGCTTAAGATAGCGCCGGAGACACCTGACGGGACAGAGAAACCTCTCACCTGAACCGCCACATCCGGTAAGGAAGGAATAGTGAAGGCCTCGAACCTGGGATCGTGAATCGCTGGGTTCTGAGTCTTGGCCACAAACTCTAGCACAAAACTCAAGGAGATCTCCTTCCAACCCTCTGCGTGAGTGTCATTACAGGAGAGGCCGTGTAACTCCCCGACTTTCTTCGCCGATAATAAGGCTAGCATACAAAACAGTCTTAAAGGTCAAGTGCCTGTTTGAGGCACGGCTCAAAGGTTCATACGCAACACGAGTAAGAGACCCGAGATTTAAGGTGACATCGCACTGGGGAACTCTAAGTTCCCTCGGGGGACGCGACTGTTCGAAGCTCTTAATGAGCATAGAAATCCCCAGGGCGTTGGAGATATCTATGCCCTTCAGACGGAACACCATTGCAAGGGCAGACCTGTACCCTTTAATGGCAGAAATCGAAAGGAGCTTATCTCTGCGAAAAAAGACTAGGAAGTCTGCGATCTGAGTCAGAAAGGCTCCGACTATAGAGATACCCCTTCCACTACACCAATCACAGAAGACCGACCACTTCCTTTGGTAGATGGAGGAGGAGGATCTTATAAGGTACCCTGACATGTTTCTCGCAGTGAGTCGCGAAAAGCCTCGCGTTCTGAGGAGATGCTGGATAGTCTCCACGCGTGAAGTCTGAGCGACTGCACTGCCTGGTGGTACCTGTTCGACAAGGGTTACCAAAGGAGATTGGGCCAGTGTGATAGCTCTTGCGGTGCCTCGACCAGGAGCAACAACAGATCGGGAAACCACTCCATGTGTGGCCATAGTGGAGCAATGAGAGTCATCCTGAGTCCTGGAGCTACTAGGACCTGGTACAGGACTGCGCGAAGCAAGCAAAAAGGGGGGGGGGAATGTGTAGCAATCCAGTAGATCCCAAGGATGTTGCAGTGCGTCCTCAGACGCAGCCGCGGGATCTGGTACTGGAGAGTAAAACACAGCAAGCTTGGCGTTGTGCCGTGTTGCGAAAGGTCGATGCACGGTTCTCCCCAGAGGTCGAGTACTCTACTAGCGACCCAAGGGTGAAGAGACCATTCTGCCCCTATTACCTGGTTTCTGCAACTTAGGGCATCTGCCCGAACACTTCTCTTGCCTGGAATATACCTAGCTGACAAGGTTACGAGTTGACTCTGCCCACAGAAACACCTGCCTCGTTAACTGCTGCAAGGGACGTGAGAGCGTGCCCCCTTGCTTGTTGACGTGCGCGACCACGGAAGTGTTGTCGCTAATCAGCACTACCGAGTGCTTTCTCCAACGGGCCTGGAAATGAAAGAGTGCTCTCGAGACTGCCATCATTTCCAGCACGTTGACGTGCAGGTGTTTCTTCTCTTCCGACCACACACCTGACACGACCAAGTGGTCCAGGTGTGCACCCCAACCTTCCGTGGACGCATCTGTGAAGAGACGGAACTGAGGTGGAGGAGGGTTTATGAGAAAACCCTGTCATGAGGTTCTCCTTGTTTAGCCACCAAAGGAGATCCTTCCTCACCTCTCGTTCCATGAGGACCGGACGAGAGGGAGGATCGGTGGCTGCCGATCACTGCTCCTTCAGACACCACTGAAGGGAGTGGAGATGGATCCACCCGAAAGGAACGAGCTTCTCCAGTGAGGAGAGGTGACCTAGAAGAGCTTGCCACTGGAGGGCTGGAATGCCGAGTCAATCAGCATTCCCAGATACTTCACCTTTTGCTTGGGAATGAGGTTCGACTTCTCGCAGTTCACCACGATCCCCAGATTGCGACAGACTGCCAGAAGCGAGTCTCGATCCTGACTCAACTGCTCCTGCGAGGGAGCGAGAATCAGCCAGTCATCGAGGTACATCAGTATGCGGATGCCCCTCGAGTGGGCCCAAGCTGCTACCGTCGTGAATAATCCCGTGAACACTTGGGGAGCTGTGCACAGTCCGAAGCACAGTACTGTACTTTGAACTGGTACACCGTGCCCTGGAAGGCGAATCGGAGGTACTTTCTAGACGATCGATGAACTGGTACTTGAAAGCACGCGTCCTTCAAGTCTATTGAAAGCATAAAGTCGTACTGCCTGATGGCTAACAGCACAATGCGAACTGTCAGCATCTTGAACACAGTTTGCTGAACAAACTTGTTCAATGGCGAAAGGTTGATGATCGGTCTCCAACCTCCTGGTGACTGATTGTGTACGACTACTAGCGCATCCTTCTCCAACATTTCCTGGACCTCCGCCTCCAAGGCCAGAGCCTTCAGGGATGTTGGAGCGTATGTGTGGAACGCTATTGGAGTGGAGGATGGGGGGGCCGATGAAGCACGAATGGGAGCTTATACCCTCCGCGAAGGGTCAACACTACCCATTCCTCGGCCCTGAGTTGCTGCCACATTGCCCAATGGCGCAATAGGCATCCCCCTACCCTCCGCAGCATGGGAAGTGGAGAGCCAATCTCAAGTGTTTCCCTTTCCCTTGCTTGCCCCTGTTCTTTCCTCGACGTGGCAGAGCTCCCGAGGGAGACTGAAAGGTCTGTTTGGGGGCAGAACCCTTCTGAAAAGGAGTAGGTGTCGGCTGCACAGGAGCAGCAGGAGCACGACCATTGGTACTCTTGCCACTTTCTGTGGGGTTGGCCTGACTCGGCCTGGTTGCGGATGGTTTTGCGGGACCAGGTCCCTTGAAACTCTCAGCTTGCGCCTGATGGGTAACGGAGTCCTTCGAGTCGAGGCGCCATTTATCCCACTCGGCCCAAACTTCTTCTGGTGGAAAGAGAGAAGTTGCAGCTTTAATAGGAAAGTTCCTGAGTGCCAGGCCTCTCCTGAACCAATCTATTTCGCCAAACGAGTGGCTACTGCCTCGCGTTTTTTGAGGATCAGATTGGCATACTGGGTAGCAAGCTGGTCCACGAAAAAAGCAACAGCTTTCCCACCAGACAAAGCCAGGTTCCTGTACTGCTCCATGTGTTCGGGGTTAGCGAGCTTGGTGTCCCGCGCGAACACTGTGGCCGTACCACACCAGTGGTCGTGCCACAAAGCAGCCTTGAGAGCAGCTACAGAGATGGACTCCATAGTTGAAATCTCAGAGGCCGAGAAGGCCACTCTCTGGGATTTCAAGCTCTCGACCGAGGAACTCCCAGCAAGCGCTCCGACCACAAGGTCGAGAGAGAGAGGACAAGACAGAAGACTCTGTGACAAAGTACCTCTTCTGTCGCTGGAGTGGTTGATGGCGAAGCTTGTTCGAACCTTGGCCTAGGCGAGTCACCAGGTCCTGTGATCTGGTCACTCACTCGGTCCAATGCTCGAGCAACCTGTCTCAACCAAGGTAGTGTGAGGGGCCGTGAACTGCCTTCGGGAGCTCCCCATAGGATCTCCAAGGCTGCACACTTATCTCAGACACTACCGCAGGAGGAGCCCTGAGGCCATTAATCTCACGCATGGGGTTAAGGACCTCTAGGACCTGCGACTCCACCTCGGGATCTTCCGTTACCACAGCCGGTGAAGGTCGTGGAAGTGGCTGATCCCTCGTCCCGCTACATCTGTAGGTGTGGGGGAAGCGACATGCTGCACGGGTTATGACATCCCCCACGAATACCCTTGCTCTGGTCCTAGGACCGAACCAGCCGTGTATTCAGGAGTCAAGGAAGGACCCTGGCAGGGTTCATCCCCGACGGAATGCATCGAGGTTCCCACTGCGACCGAGTGCGTGACTGGTCACTGCGAGCCCCTCGATGCTCCCGAAGGAGCTTGAGCGCGAGCGGGGTCGCTGGGAACTGCAGCGCCCGCACCAGGAGGTGTAGACAGTTTAGTCGCGCAAGTGGTGCGCGCAGCCTCACCTGCTGCATGGCCAGAAAACATGGGGGTTGGCTGCATATCTCGCAGCTGATAAGTGCGAGAGCTAGCCTGATCATGCACGACCGGCCCCCATACCGCGGGCTGAGCCGCAAGGTGGCTCCATGCCAGGCACGAGTCGCGCGGGTAGAGTGCGCGACTGTCTGGGCCTGCTCACACGTTACACGAGTCGCTGAGTTGGTCTGCGTGGCTACCCCCGTGGAGGTAGTCATGCGAACCGCGGATTCTTCACGAGAGACCACAGCTGAGATATCATGCTGAAGCCAGGACTCTCCTTTCCCCGCTCAAGAGCGATTCAATTTGAGTCTGAGCAGTAGATCGAGGGCCCGAGGACCCCATCACCATGCTCTGGGAGACGATACCTACGCCCTCGAGCGCATGGAGGCCTTGCGCGAGATTCGCCGTGAACAATCCCACTAGTGCAGGGAACACGGGAATCTCGTACATCGCCCTCATTTTCCGGAGGAGAAGAGGTGTCTCGGGGCGCCATGTCCCTTCGACTGCGACTGGCCTTCCTGGCCCTCTTCACTTTCTCTTCTTGTCTTTCCTCTTTCCCCTGGGGGAGAAGAGTCAGAGTCAGAAGATGAAGACGAAGAGGAGGAGGAACTAGAAGAGGAATACCGCCCAGGCTTCCTCTTCTTGTGCCACCTGCGAGGTGCTGGAACGTTGGTCGAGGCAAGAGCAGACGACACTGGACGAGGATGAACAACCCGAGCTATGTCTATAGAAAGAGCCGTGGTCGGTGAACATGGTGAACCTGAAAAACATATTGTATCAGCAGGAGATTTGGCAGATTTTAATTTTAACTGCTTATCAGCAGAAGATTTGGCAGATTTTAATTTTAACTGACTTGCGGGTGAAGCTGTAAAGGATTTGCCATCAGTTGTTAATGAAATCTCAGTGATTAAAACTTTACTCTCCCTTGTTTTAACAGAGAGTCCTGCAATTATTTTACCCTTAGAAAAAGTTTGCATTTTGCCAGGAACAAATGCCTTATCAGGTACATAGTCAACAACCACAGAGGCATTAGTGAACATGGGAGTCGATAAAGTTACAACCCAGGGTTGCCAGGTTTCCTAAGTGAAAAAAGGCCAACTTTGATCAACTGCAGCTTTAAGAAGTTAAAAAAGGCCAAAGGTATAGCCTTTAAGGCCAACCTTTTATGATATTGCTTAAGGCTAACCAATTTCAAATAAAAAAAAGGCCAAATTTTATGTCTTTAGTTGAAAAATGCCAAATTTGATGTCTTTAGCTGAAAAAGGCCAACCTGGCAACCCTGTTACAAACTCAATTACATTCAAGTGTTCATCAACAATCGTATCATTCAAATGACGTTTTTGAAGCTCGTCCGCCATATTTAAACGGCGTCTTAACAAATTTAAGTTAAGCTTACCTGATAATCCGAGAGACGCCCAAATTCCCCCTTCTCACCGGGCAACGTGTCGTCATCGGTAACACCAACCTGTCAGGTGTCTCTCAGGATCGCCGAAATAGCGGGAGCGCTAAGGTCAACCGCTCCCCTGGTGAAACCCGAGACAATCCCAACAGGCTGTGAATCCGGGCTTCCCAAAATAGCGGCCAGGATTCACACTATGGCAAGGAGAACCTTGAGAGCAAGGTTTTCCCCTGCATGTCGAGCAGAGCGTGTGCGGGTCTACAGAAGATGACGAACGCCACCCAAAGCAACGCCCGCCACGGCCTACACAACATCGCATTTTAAAGAGTAACTTTCTCCTTCATAACAAAGACCAATCACTAGTACACAGGCACAAGATAAGGCAAAAGGCTGTAGCGTAGAGAGCGGAGAGTAGGCAACAATCCACATTGAGCCGAAGCGAGTAAATGGGGAAAGCGGGCTGGCTGGGGGGGGGGGGGGGGGGGGGGAGAGCTAAGCTCCGCCCTATACCGCCAGCCAACCAATCAGCACAACTGCCTGCTTTTCTTTCTCTTCGGCTTTTTTCAGCTGAGCTGAAGCGAATTCCTATATTAAATGATTACGAGGTTCGTATATCGCGTCGGAACAAATATTATTTTATTCGTGCTTTAACTGATAATCTTTTATAGTATGAAGAATAGCTTGCCTAAGGCAACATTAATGGAAGGATATGGGGAACAGACATTTTAACTACTTCAGACAACAATGTCCCAAAGAACTAAATTTTACTTCTTTATATGATGGTGCTCCAGCTATGAGGGCTAAAATCTAGGGATTTACTGAACATCTTCAGAAATGCAAATAATTGACTTTTTCAATAAAAATAACTAGCGTGTTTTGGTGTTGCATTTTTCTGAGATGTGATTGTATAAAAATAACCTGCTTGCTTATATCAAATATGTGAAAATGTTATGTTCTTGATGTTTATAAGCTATCTTTTCTATAAGATTCATATTACTTTACTTATCTCTTGAATACAAAGAACCTACAAACTTAAAAAAAGTAATTTGAAAATTGTATGCTTTCGGTATTCATTTACTTATTAGTTTGAAAATTACTTGCAAACTTGAATGAAATAATTGAAAATTTGGTTTAACCAATTTACTGATTATTTGTATAAAACATACTTACTTAATTAGAATATTTGAAAATGTAATGCTTTCAATTTTTATAAATCTGTCACTCTTTCATTAGATTATTAATAAACTACTTGGAGGATAAAATAACCAAAAAAAGTTCTAGGCAGCCTTTATGAGCAAATGAGGAATTGTAAGATCGCCTTCATCCATAAAAAAATTCCCGATGACTGAATTGAATGGAACTTGGAGTGTACTTTGAAGATTTTTATTTTACTTAGCCTGGCTCTTCTGGCCAGAAACAGGCTCTTGCATAAAAAGCACTGGAGAGATTGAAGCAGGACCAGACTAACAATCTACTTCCCCTTTGGAAACGAAAATGTCTTTAGCACTTGCATCTGCAGAGATTGACAAAGTAGTGTACTTTAGCCTTTATGGTGCTGTTGGCGAGCGAGTTGTTGGTTGGCAAGCAGGCGCGTGGCATATATATCAGTCACTAAAAGAATTTGTCACTGCTCACACGTACATGATGAAATATCCCTCCTCTTTCTCTCTCTCTCTCTACAATGGAACATACACATGTGGGCGGAGCCCTTCATCTTAACCAAACATGCGCATTCTTGGTCCAATAAAAGACAAAGCACACCTTCCCTGTTGGGTTTAGTAAGCAGGGAGAGATCAGTTGGAATCTCACAAAAATTTTGTCGATCAGTCTTCTTGGATTCTTCAGTGACTTTTCCTTCTACATGGTCGCAGTGTCTGAAGAACCTGATGAAGACGAGGTAGAGGAGGAGCAAAGAGAGCTACAAGAGGAGCTTCTTGCCAGTTTTCTTCAGGGTTGAGGTTATGGAAACCAACGACACCACTTCCAAGGAAGATGGGGTCACAGGGGCCTCTTTGAAAGCAGCATGAACCACATTAGCAGGTGCCACACTCTTCAGTGCCTCTACAGAGGTAGCAGGAATTGGGAAGACACCTTCTCCCACCGACAGAGCATCAGCGATGCCCATAGAAGGACAACTTACTTAGGTTCAGGTTCTCGTCATCAAGCAGGCACACGTACCAAGGGAATAACTACGAACATTCATGCAAAAGGAACAAGGATGATAGGATTAATGGCAGGTTTGCACATGAACCTTCCATAATTCTTGCAGTTTTACCTAAAAACAACTGCATATCCATTCATCATTATTATTATTACCACTAGCTGAGCTACTACCATAGTTGGAAAAGCAAGATGCTATATGCCCAAGGACTCAAAGAGGAAAAAATAGCTCAGTGAGGAAAGGAAACCAGGAAATAAATAACCTACAAGAGAAGTAACGAACAATTTAAATAAAATATTTTAAGAACAGTAACATTAAAATGATATTTTGATTATAAAATAAATTTTTGAATATACTTACCCGGTGAATATATAATAGCTGACGTCTCGGACGGCTCGACAGAAACACAAAAACTCGCGAGCGATCGCCATGAAGGTTGCGGGTGTGCCCACCAGCGCCGACTATCGGCCAGATACCGCATATACATGTAAACAGCCTCAGTTCTTCTCATTCCGCTGGGTCTCTATCGGGGAGGAAGGGAGGGCCTATAATTTATATATTCACCGGGTAAGTATATTCAAAAATTTATTTTATAATCAAAATATCATTTTTAAATATTTAACTTAGCCGGTGAATATATAATAGCTGATTCACACCCATGGTGGTGGGTAGAGACCAGTATTAATACAATATAGGCGTATATGCTTAGAGTTTTTGACAGTTATATCATAACAAAACCCAAATAAATATAGGTACCTGGTAAGGAAGCTGACTCTGACGATTACTCTGCCTTGTTAGTCCGCTTTCCTCACGAAGCCCAGCCATCCTCTCAGGATGCTGAAAGACTCCCAGGAGCTGTAGTATCCAGGGCGACAACCCATACAACAGGACCTCATCAAAACCCTTAATCTGGGCGCTCTCAAGAAATGACATTTGACCACCCGCCAAATCAAAAAGGATGCGAAAGGCTTCTTAGCCTTCCGTACAACCCAAAACAAGATTAAAAACATTTCAAGAGAAGATTAAAAGGATATTGGAATTAAGGGAATGTAGTGGTAGAACCCTCACCCACTACTGCACTCGCTGCAACGAATGGACCCAGTGTGTAGCAGTCCTCATAAAGAGTCTGGACGTCTTTTAAGTAAAATGAAGCAAACACCGACTTGCTCCTCCAAAAGGTCGCGTCCATAATACTTCGTAGAGATCTGTTTTGCTTAAAGACCACGGAAGTTGCTATAGCTCTTACTTCGTGCGTCTTGACCTTAAGCAAGCAACGATCTTTTTCACTCAAATGAAAATGAGCCTCTCGGATTAAAAATCTAATAAAATACGATAAAGCATTTTTAGACATAGGCAATGATGGCTTCTTAACTGAGCACCACAAGGCCTCAGATCCACCTCGTAAGGATTTTGTACGAGCTAAATAAAACTTAAGAGCTCTGACTGGACACAGTACTCTTTCAAGCTCGTTGCCTACGATCTC
The DNA here is from genome assembly GCF_036898095.1 of Palaemon carinicauda. Lineage (NCBI taxonomy): Eukaryota > Metazoa > Arthropoda > Malacostraca > Decapoda > Palaemonidae > Palaemon > Palaemon carinicauda. The sequence continues at coordinate 106,829,313 of NC_090741.1, read as the reverse complement.
TGACAGGCAAGGTATATCAAACGACTTAGGCCAAGGACGAGAAGGCAGTTCATTTTTGGCCAAGAAACCAAGCTGAAGTGAACATGTGGCTTTATCTGTAGAAAAGCCGATGTTCCTACTGAAGGCATGGATCTCACTGACCCTTTTAGCCGAAGCCAAGCACACTAAGAAAAGCGTCTTGAGGGTGAGATCCTTCAGGGAGGCTGAATGTAATGGCTCAAACCTGTCGGACATTAGGAACCTTAGGACCACGTCTAAGTTCCAGTGTGAGTCTAGATGGAACTGGAGAGGGCGAAGGTGAAGTCTCCCTAATGAGACAAATTGCTCCAGGGATGACAGAGTCCCTAAGAGGCTCATCCAACTTCTTACTGAGCAACGGTCTTTTTTCAGCATGAGGCGGACTTTGAGCAGGGCTTGCTCTATCCGGGTGGCAGACGGAAAAGCCCGAAAAACTAGACTGCGAATCTCCATCCCCAAATAGAGAATAGTCTGGGATGGATTCAGTTGAGACTTTTCTAAGTTCACCAACAGTCCCAACTCCTTTGCCAGACCCAACGTCCAGTTAAGGTCCTGCAGACAGCGATGACGGGACGATGCTCTGAGAAGCCAGTCGTCCAAGTACAGGGAGGCTCGGATTCCCGATAAATGAAGGAATTTTGCCACATTCATCATGAGCCTCGTAAACACGAGAGTAGCAGGGCTGAGGCCGAAGCACAGTGCTCGAAACTGGTACACCACATTCCTGTAAACAAACCTCAGATACGGTTTAGAATCTGGGTGAATAGGAATGTGGAAGTACGCATCCTGCAGGTCGAGAGAGACCATCCAGTATCCCTCTCTGACCGCTGCTAGGACAGACTTCGTGGTCTCCATCGTAAATTTTGCTATTATAAAAAAAACGTTGAGCGCACTGACGTCCAGCACTGGCCTCCAACCTCCCGTATGTTTTGGGACTAGGAAGAGACGGTTGTAAAATCCCGGTGATTGAAGGTCCGAGACTTTCACCACCGCTCCCTTCTCTAGTAACAGAGACACCTGCTGATGTAGAGCTTGTCTTCTTGACTCCTCTCGATACCTGGGAGAGAGGTCTAGAGGAACTGTTACTAGAGGAGGTCTGCGTACAAAAGGTATTTTGTACCCCTCCTTGAGCAACAACACAGACTCTTGGTCTGCACCCCTCTTCTCCCAGGCCTGCCAGAAGCTGTTCAGTCTGGCCCCTACCGCTGTCTGAGGACGTGGGCAGTCAGACTCTGCCACGGGAGGACTTGGATCCTCTCCTCTTGCCTCTCTTTCCGTCGGCACGAGCGCCTCCCCTGCTGGGGGCTCTGCCACGAAAGGGCGGGATAAATCTAGTCGCTGGGGTATCGACCTTGGGCCTCACGACATAAGACGACGAAGGAGCTCCCTTGCGAGCAGAAGTAGCCATCAGGTCGTGTGTATCCTTCTGCACAAGCGAAGCCGCAATGTCCTTGATCAGCTGTTGAGGAAACAAGGCAGCTGATAAGGGGGCAAAGAGAAGCTCCGACCTTTGACAGGGAGTAACTCCTGCTGAAAGGAATGAGCAAAGAGTTTCCCTCTTCTTCAGGACTCCAGACGTAAAGGTGGCGGCGAGCTCATTGGAGCCATCGCGGATGGCTTTGTCCATACAAGACATAATAAGTACGGAAACATCCTGGTGGGTAGACGAGATCTTCCTGCTTAATGCTCCTAGAGACCAATCTAAAAAGTTAAAAACTTCGAAGGCCCTGAAAACCCCTTTAAGGAGATGGTCAAGGTCCGAGGAGGACCAACAAACTTTAGAGCGTCTCATGGCCAGGCGACGGGGAGAGTCTACGAGGCTTGAGAAGTCACCATGGGCAGAGGCAGGGACTCCCAAGCCGAGAACTTCTCCCGTGTCATACCAGACGCTCGCTCTAGAAGCTAGTTTAAAAGGAGGGAAGGCAAAGGCCGTCTTCCCCAAACTCCTCCTGGTAACCAACCAGTCGCCCAGCAAGCGTAAAGCCCTCTTAGAAGAGCGCGAGAGCACTAGCTTAGTAAAAGAAGGCTTCGCAGCAGCTAAGCCTAGCGCAAACTCTGACGGAGGTGAACGAGGAGCGGAAGTAACAAAATGGTCTGGGAAAAGATCCTTAAAAATCATCACGATTTTCTTAAAGTCCATCGAAGGTTGAGCAGCCTTAGGCTCTTCTACGTCTGATAAAGCATCCAAAGGAATATCAGTAGGCGGAGGATCAGCAACATCCTCATCTGAAGGAACCTCGTCCGACAATTGATGAGTCTCAAGAAAGGGAGAGACCTGCCGCGGTGGCAATGCTTGACAAGCAAAGTCCACACGCAAAGGAGCAGCAGTAGTAGTCAAGGAGGCTACGTCATGTCGCTGCTGAAAGGACTGACCAGCAACAACAACAGGAGCTGAAGGACGCTCGACGTCAAGTCGAGACTGCCTTGACTGCCTAGACTGAGCAGTCAAAACAACCCTTGACTGCGGTGCTTGACGCTCAACGTCAAAACAAGGCAACTGAGCTGGTTGGCGAACGTCCTGAACGTCAACACGAGACTGCGGCAGCGGCTGAACGTCAACACGAGACTGCGGCAGCGGCTGAAAGTCAACACGGGACTGCATCGAGTGAGGCTCCAAGTCACGTGACTGACGTGACAAATTACTGATATCACGCTTTGTAATGTCAAAAGGACGAGTAAAGGGTCGTTTGGGCGGCTGACGGCCAGAGTCTCGATCAGCGTAACGGCGAGGATCATCGTGAACCTGCTCAACGGTATACTCCTCCATAAGGGAGGCAAGCTTATTCTGCATATCCTGCAGGACAACCCATTTAGGATCAACGGGAGTCGGTACGGGCCGAGACGATGGTAACGTCTGTGACGGCAAAACATTGCTCTTACTGAGACTCTCGGAGCCCGTGTTACGCTTACGTTTAATCGGAGAACAGTCTTCCGACGACTGCAAAGGGTCAGAGCTGTCCCAATGGCTACAGCCAGGATGCTGGACCTGTCCTGAAGGGACTGACTTCCGCTTTAAGGGTCTAGAAACTTTGCTCCAAGGTTTCTTTTGCGAGAAGCCTTCGGATGACGAGGAGAAAACAGCCTCGCTCGTCTTATGGTAGGGGCGATCTTGACAAGACACGCCCGATACCACAGAGGGAACGTCTGTTCGTTGGTTAAAGCCTCTCGTCCCCTTAAGTCCTACGACATTACTTCTCCCTGGTGCAGGGGAGCCTGAAAGAGGTCTCGGACTAGGTGAACGACAAGCACGAACAGACGAACCCTCGGTCGCAACACTAAAAACACTTTGCGCACTAATCACTTTAGCCCCACGATTTTCTAATGTGGCACTCTGACACTTTAACACATTCACATCCGCCATGAGTTGATTACGGTCCGATGCTAAAGACTCAACTCTCTCGCCCAAAGCTTGAATGGCAAGCAACATATCCCGCATGGATGGTTCATGAGTGCTAGTAGAGGGTTCAGGAACAACTACTACAGGGGAAGGATTAGGTTCAGGGGCATGGGAGGAGGAAAAATACAACGACCTAGAGGAGCTTCTCCTCACCCTATCTCTCTCAAGCTTACGAGAATATTTATCAAACTCTAGCCAGTCGAATTCCGAAAGTACCACGCACTCATCACACCGATCTCCTAATTGGCAGGTTTTACCCCGGCAATTAGAACACACGGTATGTGGGTCGAGAGAGGCCTTGGGAAGACGTTTGTTACAATCCCTAGCATTACATTTACGAAATTTAGGTCCAGGGATAGGAGAAGGGTCAGCCATTTTGAAAAGTCAAAGAAAATCCAAAAACAATCCAAAGTCATCAACAATAAACGCTATCCAAAAAAGGGTTCAAGAGTTTTAATTGAAGAGAAAAACACCTGTCACTGCGAAAGCTCAAAACCAAAAAGAAGTACTTCACCAAGAATGACGAAAAACTCCAGGTCAACAGCGAGCGGAATCAACTTGTCGACAAGACCGACAGAGAAGAACTGAGGCTGTTTACATGTATATGCGGTATCTGGCCGATAGTCGGCGCTGGTGGGCACACCCGCAACCTTCATGGCGATCGCTCGCGAGTTTTTGTGTTTCTGTCGAGCCGTCCGAGACGTCAGCTATTATATATTCACCAGCTAAGTTTAATATTTAAAAATAATCTTTAATATATAAACTAAAAAAACTTCAAATGAACATGGGGAGGATAAGGTGTAATAGTGTGCATGAGTGTACCCTCAAGCAAGAGAACTCTACCCCCAAGACATCGAAAGACCATGGTACAGAGGTTATGGTACCACCCAGAACTAGAGAACAATTGTTTGATTTTGGAGTGTCCTCCTAGAAATACTGCTTACCATAGCTTGAGTTTATTCTACCCTTACCAAGAGGAAAGTAGCCACTGAATAATTAAAGTGCAGTAGTTAACTCATTGAGTGAAGAAGAATTGTTCGGTAATCTCAATGTTGTCAAGTGTATGAGGACAGACGAGAATGTGGAAAGAATAGGCCAGACTATTTGGTGTAAGTGTAGGCAAAGAAAAATGAGCTGTGTACTTTAAGCCAAAGTCACAAGAGCTAGTCTTGCTAACTGACATGTGGGTTAGGCTTCCCACTGCTCTTCAGTAGTTTTAACTGTCTTGTTAAGTATTGATGGTAGTTGCAGCTTTGCTGAAGTATCATCCTCATAAAGGACAATGGTTTGTATTCATGTTGGAACAAATGTAAAAGGAAGGAAGAAATACAATGCAACATGCACAACAATACAAAAGTTACCCCACTAACAGAGAGAAAATATTATAAAAACTCTCAAATCATTTCAATAAAGTATGGCGCAAATGATATCTGCAGAAAAGACCTCTAAGAGAAAGAAGATTTTTAACATTAAAGTAGTGGTCATTGATTAAATGAAGAATAACTGCAAAATCAAGGTTAAGTACAAAGTAACACACAAAGTTGATTAACTGACAATGAACACATCCACAAACCTAATACACAATGAAAAATAATGGCAGACATATATTAGACAGCAAAGGTGCAACTGCAAATAGAGCAGCAACAGTTATACCAAACAAATAATGAAAAAGAAAATGGCCCCTAGATAATCAGTGATCTATCAATCATCCCAAGCATAAAAATGAACTCTGGTTGCTGTACAATCATACTACTAATAGTTTCAATTCTACATCAGCATAAGTAAATTAAACTTGCAATTTTCTCACGTGTAAAATGTAAAAATAAATATCAAGCAATATAGTTTATTCATACAAGGAAAGTAACACCTACACATGACAGATAAGAAGCCTCCTTTAACCAGTAATAGTATGTCATCCACAGGCACTCAATCAAAAACCCATCCCCTTTAATCAGATGTTTTCAGCCTCTCTATGTAATCATCTAACTCCCTTGTTCACACCAGGTTAGTGTTTCTGGTCTCTCATAAAATCATATGTCCTTGGCGTCGGTATCCCAAAATGCTTGTTGATCTTGTATGCCAACGGGTAGGGATTAACAAGAAAGATGTTATTGTATGCTTACACAAGCATTGGTCATGTATTCTTTGTGTTCCTGAATTAAAACAAGACATAGTTGTACTTTCCCAAATTACGTTGAAATTTACCTATCAAAACGATCATAAAAAATATCCAAAGGTTCAAAACATTTTTCATTGAACATGTTCACTAAAATATCTTGCTTTGTAAACCAAATAGCACAAAAGTTATAAACACAGCATCATAGATTAAGAATTGATAAAAAAAGAGTGGGTAGTCCTTGGAAAAAAAAGGAGTCAGAGTTTGAATAGAGAGATTTTGAGAGAAAGGCTTTTTTATATAAGAAACAACCTTTCAAAATACTTTCAAGTTCCTTCTGGATTAACTGGTCATGATCTTACATAAGAAGGTGTATTAAAATCACAGTTGTGGGAGCTTTCTGTAATGCATACACACATACCTTTTGTTACCATGGCCTAATTTTCCATCATCTCCTTCACCCCATGAATACACATCTCCATCAGCTGTAAGAGCCAGGCAATGTTTTCCACCTGAGTTGACAGCTACCTTTCTGATAACAATGTGCTGGATAGACTCTAATAAAGTAGGTGTAGAAACAGACTCAACCCCTCCAATACCCAAGCGTCCCCCAGCACCATATCCAGTAGCATACACCTGAGAACAGAGAAATGTTTATGAGGATCTAGCAATTAGCAGTTCATTAAAAGTCATATTCCTTCCATAACATATTGTATACAATATAATAAAAAATTCAATTTATCTTGAGAGGAGAAGAATGTTGATGGAAACATAATACATATATGTACTTACCTTTCCATCAGCTGTAACAGCAAACAGAGTCTGTTCACCACCAATTAGCTGAATAGGTCTTAAAGCTGTCAGTGTATCACAAGGTGTTGGCAACTTGACTTTGGCTCCTTCAACACCTCCTAGTTGGCCTCTATGGTTGTGTCCCCAACCAAAGATACTGCCACTACCACCCCAAGATAGAGTCCAATCCTCAGGTCGTCTGCAATTATGAGGAACTATCATATAAAAATCACACAATTATATTCAGTCTATAAAAAATCAGCTAAAAAATAACAGTATGAATTGATTATATCATCATTAATGATTAATGAAGTAAACACTTCATTGTTCTTGTTACAGTTCAGTTACAGCAAATTATTATAACCAAAATATAGCACTACAATCCAGTGTGAAATATCTTTAAATTACTGGTTTGTTTATTTTCAATAGATATACAGCATTGTAAAAGTTTTGTTAAGTAATGCAGTACTTTTCTTTTCTTATATCATGAAATACAGACTATATCTTTTAAAGCATATATTTCATGAAAATTACACTCACACAGAACAAAGGATTCTTAGATATCTTTCCTTCACAAGAATGAGTTCATCATGTATGTGCATCGTTCCTTTTATTTTTTTTTACATTAATGAAATGATGAATAGACTGGATTTCTGTAGTTGGGCTATGGATCCCAGCAATGGGGCTTTTGATGCCATTAAGTGCCCAAGTGCAAATGGGTAAGGGGAACCCAGCATTTGCATTATGAAGTACAAGTTAAGAGAGATTGGACAGCAGAAAGAAAGGAATTATGAACAAAAATGATAGTCTGAGAATGAAAAATGAATATAGATGATTACCCTTACAGTAATAGTCCTTCATTTGACCAATTAGCATCTGTCATAATTGGAGAATGTTTTACAAACAAATGTGTTAAAAAATTTTACCTTAAAAATATTATAGCATTTATGCCTTCTGAAACTTTGGCCATAATACAAAGCACTAATAGTATTTGATAAATGACAAATTTGTAGATAATTTGTATTTTTCCTAACCATACAAACCTTAGCTATTTAAATAGGGTATTACTTTCGGCGTAGCTGAAATGATGAGCCATTAGAATTTTAACGAGGGTTTACTACCCCCTCGCTAGTTAGCGAAGGGGGTACCTCGCTAGATAGCGAGGGGGTACCTCACTGGTTAGCGAGGGGGTAGGGGAGGGATAGCTAGCTACCCCTCCCCCCTCACACACCGGTGAACTAGTTCACTTTGCTTAGAAGCGGGACTTCCCGGGGGACAGGGCTGGCGGGCAAGTTTGATTAAATAGCTAAGGTTTGTATGGTTAGGAAAAATACAAATTATCTAAGAATTTGTCATTTGTACCGTAACCGAAATACAAACCACGCTATTTAAATAGGGTGACTTAACCCTTAGGAAGGGTGGTAAGTCCCAGCCGTTACTGGCTTTTGGCATTTGCCTTGGGACTCAGTATCTGAGTGTGTAGAACTCAAGATAAGGAGTCCCTGCACCTCGCAAGTACCTTGCTCTGCAAGGACCGCGGCCTACGTAAGCTAGTGTGTGAAGGAGTGAAGTGTGACTCGTCCTACGAAGTTGACCTGGAGTCCTTTAGATGGAATTCTAGGTTAGGACGTTCCCAATACCACCTCGTAAGGGTATGGGGGCGCGACAGTATTATCTTAATACTAAGAACACAAGGAAGCATGGTTTACCTACAGTGGTTTGAGGTCAGCTGTGCAGAGAACCCAGGATGCTGCTTTCCCCAAGAGAGGGGAGGATGAAGAAAAGAATAAGGGCCAGGCATACCTTTTCATTCATGCAGACTAAAACCGGGTAACAATGCCCTCAAACTTCTGCTACTTGTACATTAAGGAGCCTGAGGTTTAAACCAGCTGTTGTGCAGCAACCACAGGGCCGATAGAGAACGTATCGAGCCTCCTGTGGGTCACGTCTTGCAGGTAGTGGGCTGTGAAGGTCGTTTGACGCTTCCAAACCCCTGCTTGTAGAACCTGCGTCACAGAGTAGTTTCTCTTGAATGCCAGGGACGTAGCGATGCCCCTGACATCATGTGCTCTACGGCGACATGACGGAGGGGGTCTGGATTCAGGGAATGGTGGATGACCCTATGAATCCATGGTGAGATAGTATTCTTAGTGACCCTCCTCTTCGTCCTTCCTGTGCTCACAAACAATGCCTGCACTTGAGGACGAACTGCAGCCGTTCTCTTAAGAATGAGCCTCAGACTCCTTACTGGGCACAGTAGGAGATGGTCTGGGTCATCTGTTACAGAACGGAGACACAAAATCCGGAAAGAGTCGAACCGGGGGTCCGGCACTCCTGGATTTTGAGTCTTAGCCCCAAACTCAGGGACGAACCTGAACGTTACCTCCCCCCATCCCCTTGAATGGGCGATGTCATACGAGAGACCATGAAGTTCGCTGACTCGCTTGGCCGAGGCCAAAGCAAGTAGGAACACCGTCTTCTAAGTCAGGTGGCGATCAGAAGCCTGGCGTAATGGTTCGAAAGGAGGTCTCTTAAGACACCTGAGGACTCGAACCACGTTCCATGGAGGAGGTCTCACTTCCGACTGAGAGCAGGTAAGTTTATAACTTCGTATGGGTAGAGAAAGTTCCAGCGAGGAGGAAATGTCCATTCCTTTTAGCCTGAAGGCAAGACTTAAGGCTGAGCGATAGCCTTTCACTGCCGAGACTGAAAGGCGCATTTCTTCCCGCAAATACACGAGAAACTTCGCTATTGCTGGTATAGTGGCATCGAGTGGAGAGATTCCCCTTTCACGACACCAACCACAGAAGACTCTCCACTTCGCCTGGTAGACTCCTGCGGATGACTTTCGCAGGTGTCGAGACATCCTTTCCGCAACTTGTTGCGAAAAGCCTCTCTCTGTGAGGAGAAGCTGGATAGTCTCCAGGCGTGAAGCCGCAGCGATGCTACGGCTTTGTGGAAGATGTTGGTGTGTGGTTGCTTGAGTAACTCGTGTCGAGGAGGGAGTTCTCTCGGGAGTTCCGTCAGGAGCTGCAGAAGGTCCGGGAACCACTCTGCGTGATGCCATAGCGGAGCTACTAAGGTCATTGACAGGTTGACCGATATTCTGGTCTTGTTGAGCACCCTTCTCATCAGACAGAACGGGGGAAAGGCGTAAACGTTGATGTTGTCCCACCGTTGTTGGAAGGCATCTTGCCAGAGTGCCTTGGGGTCCGGGACTGGGGAGCAGCACAGCGGAAGCTTGAAATTCAAGGCTGTCACGAACAGATCCACAATCGGGGAACCCCACAAAGTCAGGACTTTGTTGGTTACTAGAGGATCCAAAGACCACTCGGTACTCACTATCTGGGATGCCCTGCTCAGACTGTCGGCGAGCACATTCCTTTTGCCCGGAATGAAGTGAGCCAATAGTGAAATCGAGTGGACTTCGGTCCATCTCAGTATCTCTACTGCAAGATGGGATAGCTGTTGTGAAAAGGTACTTCCCTGCTTGTTGATGTAAGCCACTACTGTGGTGTTGTCGCTCATCACCACCACGCGGAGTGACCCGCCAGGTACTGTTGGAACTGTTGAAGTGCCAGATATACGGCCTTCATCTCTATCAGGTTTATGTGGAGGCACTTTTCTGATTCTGACCATAGGCCTGAGGTCCTGTGGTTCAGAACATGGGCCCCCACCCTTCTCTTGAGGCGTCCGAGAACAGCATCAAATCAGGGGGGAGGACGAGAAGAGCCACTCCCTTTCGGAGGTTTTTGTCTGTCACCCACCACTGAAGGTCCGTCCGTTCCGCAGGACCCATAGGGACCAAAACGTCCGGGGAATCGTGACCTTAATTCCACCGGGACTTGAGCCGCCATTGCAGGGATCTCATCCTGAGGCGCCCATTTGGAACTAGACGGGCCAGGGAGGAAAGGTGACCTAGGAGACATAACCACGATTGGGCTGGGAGTTCTTCTCGTCTGAGGAAAGGATCTGCAACCCTCCTCAGCCTTGCTCTCCTGTCATCTGATGGAAAGGTTTTGTGAAGATTGGTGTCCAAGATCGTGCCTAGATATAACAGTCGTTGAGATTTACCATGATTCCTAGATCTTGGCAAAGTCCCAAGCTTGTCCCGGTGTCGAAGAAGGGTCGACTCCGAGTTTGCCAGGATCAGCCAGTCGTCCAGATAACAGAGGAGACGGATGCCGATCCTGTGTGCCCACGAAGAGATCAGGGTGAACACTCTGGTGAATACCTGAGGTACTGTGGAGAAACCGAAACACAGCACCTTAAACTGGTAGATCTTGTTGTCTAGGCTGAATCTTAAGTACTTCCTTGAAGACGGATGGATTGGGATCTGGAAGTACGGGTCCTTCAGATCCAGCGTACACTATGAAGTCTTGTGGTCTCACTGCAAGTCTGACCGTGTCTGCTGTCTCCATGCTGAACGGAGTTTGTTCGACAGACCTGTTCAGAGCTGAGAAGTCGATGACTGGTCTCCAGCCTCCAGACACCTTCTTTACAAGAAAGAGTCGACTGAAGAAGCCTGGGGAACCGTCGACGACCTCTTGGAGAGCATCCTTCTTTAACATAGTCTCGACTTCTGCCCGTAGGGCTAGCCCCTTTGCCGATCCCATGGCATAGGAGCTCAACGACACTAGATTCGCTGTCAGGGGAGGTAGAGATGTTGTGAACGGGACGCGATATCCCTGACTGATTACGGAAATCGTCCAGGAATCAGCCCCGAGTTGCTGCCACCTGATTGCGCAACTTTGTAGGCATCCCCCCCACTGGTGGACATGCAGGGGGACTGCCAATCCTAGCGTTTGCGGCCTCGGCCACTCCCTCTAGGATTCTTGCCTCCCCTGGAGGACTTTTTGCCTTTCTTGTCTTTGACAGGAAAGGGCTGCTGTTTGGACACCGTCGTCTTTGCGGCCACTGCCGGTTTCGTCGTCTTGGACGGGCAAGGTTGTTGAGGTGCTGGAGGTTTGTAGGGCTTCGTTGTGAGAGCCCTTTGGAGGAAAGAGTCCTGATTGGATTTCCTCCACCCCTCAGCTGCCTGTTCCACATCTTTGGGCTCAAACAGACTATTTCCCATAAGGGAAGAATGTTTGAGCCTGCTGACTTCGACGGCCGGGACCTTCGAATGGAACCTTTCTGCCATCGCATCACGTCGTTTCAAGATCGAATTGGCCCACAAGTTCGAGACTTGGTGGGCCAGACACTCAATGGTGCGGGTGCCCAAAAGGAGGAAGATCTCCAGGGCCTTCCTGGTGCTTTCCTTGGACAGATCCTCGGATCGCAACAGGATGCCAAGAGACCCCAACCAGACGTCCAGCCATGAAGTAGCCTGCATGGCACACTTCGCGACCTTCTCCTGGCTTAGGAACTCTGTCGCCGAGAGAGTCACTTGCCGGCTAGAGAGTCTCTCAAGAGGGACTCCCTTGGTAGGCTCTTCCACAGAGTGGTGCAATGGAAGAGTTAAGCAAGACTCCTCCATGATCTTAAAATACCTCCTCTGGTGGACACGAGGAGGTGGGAGGAGCTTGTTGCCAGCAGTGGAACGGCTGGAGGCGGCGAGCTCGGAGAGCTGGCCCTCAACCTTATCCCTGGCACTCTTCACCCCTTGGGACCAGGGCAAAGCCGCACTGGCCTTAGCGGGTTTCTGAGTGCCTAAGACTCGGTCCAGGACCGTGTCGTTGCCCTTACGAGGAGGAATCTCAGGGTCCGGGAACCCGTTGAGATGCCTCATCAGAGTCAAGACCTGCCAGAAGGCATGCTCTGACTCTTGCTGCTCTCCCCCTGGAGAACTGGCAGCAAGGTCTCCCGTCCCCAAAGGCTCTACTCGGGGGGACACGTAGACGTTCTCCGTGGGTATCGTTGGCTCTGGTCGAATCCTGGAAGAAGACTTCGGGATGGTCTTGGAGTCCTTCAGTTCCCTCCCAGGAGGGATACAGGACTCCAACAACGAAGTCTGAGGGCTCTTCTCCTCCCCAACACGGGACGATTCTCCTGCTCGAGGTGGGGTTTCTCCCATTGGTGCGGTGGAAGAAGGCCTCACCTCACCTCGGTAGACTCCCCTGAGGTTGAGGAAAGGTGCCCACTCCTGAATCCGTGTGTCGATGTACTTTGGAAGTTTGGCAAGAAGTACAGGCGCGGACCCAATCCTTAGCATCCTTAGAAATGCCGTGCCAAATGAACTTTGCCTTCAGCAGCTGTGCAGTAGAACGGCACGAGGGATGTGAAAGGCCGTGAATGAAATCAAACACCTGTCGGCGCATGGGAGCAGGAATCCAAGGTCGCGGTCTACCAGTACTGACGTCACAGAGGAGGGTGGAGTTGGAGTCTTCGAGGGGAAAATCTTCCCAACGGAGGGACGTGCAGGATGTCCTACAAGCTTGATACTCTGGATCCTGTCGTTGGGCTTCAGCCAGGGCGTTGTAATCCAATTCCAGTTGAACGGCAGCCAACGTGTTTCTTGACAGGGCATCGGCAACGGGATTCATTTTCCCAGGGACGTATTGGAGGGTGCAATTGTATTCAGCCACGGCGGAGAGATGTCGGCGTTGACGGGGGGACCAGGCGTCAGACTGTCGAGTGAAGGCGTGCACCAGAGGCATGTGGTCTGTGTGAATGACGAAGGGCGTACCATCTAAGAAATGGCGAAAGTGACGGACAGCCAAGTGCACCGCCAGCAATTCTCGATCGAAAGTAGAATAACCCGATTCTGCCTTGGACAGTTTTCTGCTGAAGAAGGCCAATGGGCGGGGCGAGCCTTTGACCACCTGCTCGAGTACTGCACCAATAGCGACGTCGCTGGCATCGGTGGAGAGAAAGAGAGGGGCGTGTGGGATAGGAAAAGTGAGAGCCGCAGCAGTTGATAGGGCCTTCTTTGCATTGCAGAAGGCTGCTTCTTGAAGGGTACCCCACTTCAGGTCCTTTGGCTTGCCCTTGAGGGAGGCGTAGAGGGGAGCAAGAGTGGCGGCAATGGCTGGCAGAAAACGGTGATAATAGTTGATCATGCCCAAGAATTCCTGCAGAGCTTTGACGGTTGAGGGCGCGGGGAAATTCTGAACGGCTGCTACCTTCTCAGGGAGGGGATGGACTCCTTCAGGAGTGATACGATGCCCTAAGAACGACACTTCGTTGGCGCCAAAGGTACACTTGTCGTACCGGACTACAAGGCCATTTTGTTGCAGGCGGTCGAGCACGATGCGCAGGTGACGGAGGTGTTCCTCTTTTGAGGAGGAGAACACAAGTATGTTGTCCACATAACATACACAGAAAGGGAGGTCCCCTAAGATGCCATCCATGAGACGTTGAAACGTTGCCCCAGCATTACGAAGGCCAAAACAGGAGTAATTGAAGGTGTATGTGCCAAACGAAGTGGTGATGGCGGTCTTGGGGATGTCTTCTGGGTTCATAGGCACCTGATAATACCCCTTCAGGAGGTCGAGCGTAGAGAAAACCTTCGCTTTGTGCAGGTAGGAGGTCACATCGGCAATGTTTGGGAGGGGGTAGTGATCCGGTTCTGTTTGCATGTGCAGGCGCCTGTAATCCCCGCACGGACGGAGGGAGCCGTCTTTCTTCAGAACGATGTGTAAGGGTGACGACCATGGGCTGGAGGCCTTTTGGCAAAGGCCCATTTTCTCCATTTCGGTGAACGTCTGTTTGGCGGCTGCCAATTGTTCCGGTGCCAGACGTCTGAATTTTGCGAAGACTGGGGGTCCCGTCGTCTTGATATGGTGATAAATACCGTGCTTGGCAGGAACCGTGGGCGTTTGGCGAAGTTCTGGACGGAAAACTTCCGGGTACGACGTGAGGAGGTGGGCGTAGGCATCCGTGGGTGCGCTGATGTGGAGAGCGAGGTTAGAGGGGGAGGGTTGAAGAGGTGTCGACAAGTACGAGTCTGCGTTGACCAATCGTCGGTGGGCGACATCGACCAGAAGGTGGAAATGAGAGAGGAAATCCGCACCGAGGATTGGCATTGTGACGTCAGCAACGAGAAACTTCCAATTGAATTTACCGTTTCCGAACGATAATGTGAGGTTCTCGTAACCGTAGGTGGGTATCGCAGATCCGTTGGCAGCTTCTAAGCGGACGTCGGCAGATGTAGACAGACTACGTCGTGCTTTGAAGAGTTTCCTTGGCAAAAGAGAACGACAAGCACCCGTGTCTACCAAAAATCACACGCCCGTTCCTGCATCCTGTAAAAAGAAAAGATTAGAAACATGGGAGGCCACCGCCACAAGCGATGGCCTACTTACACGTATTTTGGCCACTGACAATCCTTGGCACATTTCTTCGCGGTTGCCCCGAATCTGAAGTGGTAGTAGCAAAACTGCGGCGGATGGGAGGTAGTAAGTGGCTGTAGAAGTCGTTCGTTGGGGCGCGAGCGATTGGTGGGTGGTGGGCGGCTTTGTCGCCGCTTCGGCACGTCACGGGGTAGGCGTGTATGTCCTACGGCATTCATGTCAGCTTCGATTGACGTTGAATAGGCATCCTCGTCGTCGGGGTGGAGGCGTTGATGGAGCTTTTGAAGTGGCTGTCCATAACGGCGTCGGCTTTGGTCATCAAGTCCTTTAGGGGTAAACTATCGACATCGGGTATGGCAGCGCGTACAGGTTCAGTTAAACGGCGTATCCAAAGGGCACGAAGTAGGTTCACCTCACGAGGAGAGCCGTCTGCGGCAGGTTGAAGGCGAGCGATACTGGTCATCTCCCTGAGGGCAAGCGAAGCCCTTTGGTCCCCCAACGGTTGTTGCGAGAGCTGAAAAAGCTTTGCTATACGGGCGGCTGGCGACGGCGAGTACTGCTGCAGAAGGTATGTTTTGAGGGCGTCATACGCTATTGGGGTGTCTCCTTGTTCACAAAGCCAGTCGGATATTTCTGGGAAGGTGTCCTCGGGTATCGCCGTGAGAACATAATCCGCTTTGGTGGTTGAGCGAGTCACGCCCCTGATACGAAAGTGGACTTCTGCGTGTTGAAACCAAGCAAACGCTTCTCCGCTGGCGAACGGTGAAAGTTTCAATGGGGCGGCCGCAGCTCCAACTGCTGAAGTAGAGTCCGTCTCCGTCATAGTACCAACGATGGAGGGGCGAGGGAGGTGGGGGTGGAAGGCAGTGGGAGCGAGTCGACTTCCGGGGTCACCAATGTGACGGGCCGAGAGAGGGTTGTGAACTCAAAGGCAGGATGCAATCAACTGAGTTATATTGTTATAGAACACTCTCCTTTATATACAAAACCTCAAGGCAACAGGACATAACAAGTTAACAAGACAGACAATGTTACAGAGGAAACAGCAGACATGAATTTTCATGTTCGTTTCGTGCGAGTGAAGAGCGAAGATACAAGCATAATATATACAAAAGGAATTATGTACAATTGTGCGACACACGGTTGGTACAGCCTGGACGACAGCTCTGATAAGGGACCCAAACCAAGGCTGCTTACTGACTGATGCAGTGTCAGAGACTCCCTCTGGAGGGAAGGGGATTGGGCGATCCTTTGGAGTAGATACTACAACAGGGCCTGCCTGAAAAGAAAGGGAAGAAGATTGGTGCCTGGACCTATCTGAAGACCTCCCCTCCTCCTGTGAGCGCGCTGGTCTGCGCTTGCAAGGGGGGGGGGGGAACGTGAAGAAGACGACCTGGCTGCTCTCGTTCCTGAAGACTCGCTCGGGAGTTCGCATTGCGAAACCCGGTGGGAATCGCGCGATGGAATAATTCCAGGTTCGCACGCGGGCGAACATTCGCACGTGCGCGTGGGCGAGCGTGGGCGCGCGGGCGAGTGCTGGTGAGCAGGAGAGTGATGGCGAGCAGGAGAGCGATGGCGCACAGGAAAGCGATGGCACGTAGGTGAGCGACTGCGCACATGTGAGGGTGCGCGTGGGTGCGCAGGCGATTTACGGCGAGCAGGCTCGTGGGCGTGTGGGCGTGCTGGGGAGTGATGGCGCACAGGAGATGGTGTGCGTGGTCGCGCAGGAGATCGGTGGCGCGCAGGTGCGCGATCTGGTGAAAGCAGAGGGCGCGCAGTAGGACCAGCAAGCGTAGATGCGCGTGAAGGAGACTGCTCGTGGGCGTGTGGGCGCGCAGGATCTCAGAGGCCTCTGGAAGAGCGCACGGTAGGGGCTGAAACCTGTGCACGCGAAGGTGCGCAGGCGAGGGCTGACGATTGGGCGAGCTCCGAGGGCGCGCAGGCGAGGGCTGACGATTGGGCGAGCTCCGAGGGCGCGCAGGAGATCACTGGCGAGAAGGCGAAGGACGACTCTTCTTTCCTGTGCCCAGATCCGGAGATCGTGGGCACGCAGGTGAAGAGCGTTGGCCAGCTGGAGATTGTGGGCGCGCAGGAGATCGTGGGCGCGCGTGGCGCGTATCAGGATCAGGGCGCGCGTGGCACGTATCAGGATCAGGGCGCGCAGATGTTCGCTGGCGTACAGGAGATCACTGGCGGGCAGGTGAGCGCTGGCGAGCAGGAGAGCGCTGGCGCATCGACTCTGCTGCAGGAGATCGCTGGCGCGTTGTCCCTGGCACAGGATGTCTCTCAGGAACAGCAGAAACAGGCCAGCGCTTGCACGCAATTGCGCACGAGCGCGCAGGAGAGCGTGGGCGCACAGGGGATACCTGGCACTTAAGGGACTTGCTCACAATGTGAGAAAGCCCCTTTTGCCCCGAAGGGACCGGTGCCCGTTGGATAACGGGGTGCGTGGGCGCCCACAGCGCGTCAGCTGCCAGGAACGGAGAAGGAAGGTCAGCAGGTCTGGCAGGCGTAGGAGATCGCGAACGATCTGCAGAGAGGTCCAGTGATGCAGCTGCAACTGTCAAAGCACGGCGAGGAGGATCCTCTGCGGGGGACTGCGAGGGCGAGGAGCCGAAGAGGAGCCTCCTAACTCCCTTGTGGGGAGAAGGAAGGCCTCTACGGCGAAGAGGAAGACGAGCCTTACGTCGGATACGTCCTCTGGGGGCAGCAGGCAAACCATCATCAGTCCTCCGAAGAGGAGTCTCTGTTAGTGAACTCCCCCGAGGGGGAGAATCACCTGCAGGAGAGACCGTTGGACTTAGCTCCTCCCTCAAAGGATGTTTGGAGGGGGAACTAAGCATTCAGCAACATCACCACCCAAGGCAGAGGTTTGACCTAACTCGTCGGAAGCCTCTGCCACAACAACGTCGACGATAGACAGAGGGTCAACCTCTGCTATCACCGGCGACTGTTTAGCAGCAGCTCCCAACTGGATTAGGTCAAACAGGGCTTCCCTGGAGGGCGAACCCTTAAGCCCCAAGGAAGCCCAAAGCTGCAACAAATCATCATTAGCAACAGTAATAGATAAATCCTCCCCCCGGAGGAGGAGGACGAGCTGCCTAGCTATGGGAGGCAACTCCCTCTCCTGAACCCTGAAGTCGGTCAACAAAAGTACGGCCTACGCTACCACTCGACGGCCTCTCGGGAGAGACCGATTGAGTGGGAGCTTCGGAGGAAGTTCGGGCAACGAAAGAAGAGTCCTTGGAAATTTCCTTCTTCAAGGAGATCCTTGAAGGAGAAAGATCTCGCTTGGACTTCTTCTTTCGGCGCCGGGAAAACCTCTCCCACTGGGAGGTAGACCACTCCCTGCACTCACTACACACTTCATCCTTATCACACCGTTGGCCCCTACAGAACGGACATAAGGTGTGAGGGTCCGTTTCGACCGCCGACATATATGTACCACAAGAGCGGTCAGGTAATCCGGGGCACTTCCGCATAATAGAGGCCAACTTCCAAACACACAAACTGCAAAGAAAAAGCAAAAAAGATCAAAGACTGTCAAGCGAGGGTGGGAGCAGACACGTCTGTTCATCACCCGAGCCAAAAGCAAAGTGAACTAGTTCACCGGTGTGTGACGGGGGAGGGATGGCTAGCTACCCCTCCCCTACCCCCTCGCTAACTAGCCAGGGGGTAGTAAACCCTCGTTAAAATTCTACAGTAATGGCTCGCCATTTCAGCTATGCCGAAAGTAATACCCTATTTAAATAGCGTGGTTTGTATTTCGGTTACGGAACAAATAGAATTTAGGTCATGTGGTCCACCACTGGGGTCATGGAGGCCATTCAGCCCTGCTGTGAAACTGAGGATAGCCCTGCAGTTGCACTGTGAAGAATGAATAAAAAGAAATTGGAAAGCACAATGGAAGAAAATGAGGAGGAACAGAGATAAAGTGGAAGGCTAAATAATATGGACCAATAAAGCTTTAAAGGGTAATGCAAAGGTACTTCAGCAAAGCTTTCAGTGCACAACATGAGGTGCACTGATGACACTACCCCTTACTGGGTCTTGTGTTCATTTCAGTGTTCAGAAAAATATATTCCACTCGAATGCACTGTAGAAAAAGCATGAAGCAACTTTACAAAACTAGCCAGGTAGAGAGAGTCTAAAGTAGCGAGAGACAGATTCAAAACCAGAGAAAAAATTACAATTAAAGAGAGGGAGGGATAACTTTAACAGTTTCCACTATACAGCACCTGTTAAACCATAATAAGAGCTGCTCATCCTGCTGGTGTAAGAACATACTATGGTCTTCGTGCTCTAGAGATAAAACTTCACCTTCACCTAACATTTCGCATAACTTTTTTCGTACCTGAAAAATAAAATGAATTAGAAGTCATGAATAGCGTCAAACTTGAAAATACCAAAAACATAAATTCATTTATTCAGCAATTTTGAAATCACATTGAAAGGTTAAAGAATATTACTTACATCTGCGCAGAATCCAGATGGAAGAGTGGTCCGGTCAATAAGGGACTTTAGTACTCTTGAAGCTGTACAATACCGTCTAAACCATGCCCATTTGTGTGCTTCCCCTGAACCAACCCCACTATCGAGCTCCAAGTCACTTGCTAAACCAACTAATACCTGTTGAAACATTAGAAATACAGTATTTTGCAAAATATAACATATTTAAATACTCTTCTAGATCTGATCTATAACTTCAGACCAACTTCATATAATAAAATATTATTATTACAATTATTTTTTAAAAATTCAACCAGTTCTATAACTATTTCCAAACTCTTCATTGTCCAGCCCCAATGGTTTATTCGTCAATGACAATTGAAAATAGCCGAAGTTTGCAAAAGCAAGCAAGATGGGAGGATGACAAATAGAATGGAAAAAAATAAAATATAGAGAGAATTAACCAAATTCACATTTAATATATTTTAAAAGTGATTTGTATTTTTGGGCACTACAAAGAAGAGCCTTTTAAATAGGGAATGTCTTCAGATCAAGCTGAAACAGCTATTGAATTTGTAAAGAGGTAGTTAGTGACAGCTAGTGTGCATGGTAGAGTAACCCCACCCACCCCCTGTTAACGACTCTTCACTTTGGACCTTTGGCTCAAAACTGGGGTGAGAGGTGAGGTGGTTGAGTTGAGAAGTTTAACTTTAAAGGGCTCCAGTTTGTATAGCTATTTAAAAAGAGAAATTATTTTTAAAATTAATAATTGTTCTGAGTATATAAACCTTTCATTCATTAAAATAGGGAGACTCACTTATTGGTGGGTAAGAAGTCCCTGTAGACTCAAACTACGAGTAGTTGGTTATTTTTCTGTCCTGGAATATGCCAATCTCCCTGATCTCGTGCAGGAGTTAGGGAGATGTCTCTAGCAATTCCTGTGTCTGCCCATCATAGGAATGAGGTAGGCTGATAGGGCCTTGGCCTGTACTAGGTAAGTACCTGGTATGAAGTCAATTAAATAATTTTTTCTACCCAAAAGGGGAGATGTAATCTGGAATGAAATACCTGGTGTATGATAACCAATGGGTTTAGTATTCATTTAACCATCCTCCTTCATAAAAATAGGATGGGGAAGAACTACTACTTAGCCATCTAATTTAATAAAAATGGTGCTCCGTAGTGTAGTTTATCAGCACCAATGTCTGATCCAACATGTAACGGTACAACCTCTTCATTGTAAAGTGAGGGGAAGGAAAGAAGTAACAGAAGAGCCAGTCATCATACTGTTCATTTCAGACTCACATTTACAAATTACTATAGACAAGATGCTTTATATCTTGGGTGGGAACAGGGCTGGGTACATAAGTAATTGAGTAGCCACCATAGAACTAACCAAGAACAAAAGTATCAAGGGACTTGAGGGTATACTCCCTAAGTAGATATAACTGTGAATGTTTTCTACCCCTTCAAAAATTCTTGACTTCATTACCTGGTCAACTGCAAAAAGGCTAATGTAGGACATATACCCCTGACTTCATGGCTCTTCATGGCTCTAGTCTAAGCTGGTATGTCGACTCTCTCAGCAATTGAGGTGTATGCACTAGGGATTGCGTCACAAAGCCAGAAAGAGACTGTTGTGTTCTTCGATACCTCTCTTGGTTCAGCCAGTACACAGGAGACATTGATACTCTGGGCCACTAAATTGAGTCCCCTCTAGATAGTACTGTACTGTATAGAGGTTTCAAAGGACACAAAATTATCTCCTTTTGATTATCACCTGACACTTCATGTAGAGGGAATGGAGAAAGACTCGAACCTAGTTAAAGGTCTAGGAAACAAACTTAAGCAAAAAACTATAAGAAACCTCCTTCCAATCTTCAGCGCGGGTTATCACATAGGAGAGACCATGCAACTAACCTATCCTCTTCACCAATGCCAAGGCTAGCAATAAGTCATGAGACAGATCTGTCTGATATCCTTCTCAATGGCTAGTGTAGGGACATGTAAGAGCCTTCAGTTTATTATTAAAAAGGAGGAGATTTACCAGCCCAATGAGTTAAGCATGAGTCACATCCCACTCTAGCGACCTAAGGTCCAGGGGTGGGCAAGACTGCTCAAAGTTCCTCACATGAAGAGGAAAGGTATATGCCTAACCACAAGACTAAGGGTAAAGATACCCATGGAATTATGGGTATATAGTACTCATGCAAATAGTGGGAGGTAAAGGTTGTCTGATGTTGCCAAACTCCTGTTTATACATGCTAAAGATGCTCCGAGCAGAGTACTCATTCTACAATGCCAATCGCAGAAAATACCTCAATTTCCTTGATAGACAGCCACAGAGGAATAACGTAGGTATCTAGGCATCTTCTATGCAGTCCTTTGCAAAAGGGCTTTTTCTTGGAAGAGATGCTAGATAGTTTGCAACCATGAGATTCTAACAGACTTAACTCTATGATTAAGGGGAGAGCTGATAAGAGGCATTCAAAATTCTTAAAGGAATAAAAACGTAGATTACAACAATCTATTCACGCTTATCAAAAATCAGTCCAGAGATAACATATACAAACTGTAATTGAAAAGATACAATACCACTCAATGTGGTAATTTCTTTACATACAAAATAGCAAATACATGGAACAGAATTCCTGCGGATGTAGTACAGTAAACAATAACAAAAAAATTAGTTCAAGAATAAGTTAGACAAGATCATAAAAAGTCTCTTAATGTTCAAAACAAATCGCTCTACCCAAGAGGAAATGGAGTTTCCCCGAATGGATTAAATAGTCTTTGAGACATCCAAAATCCTTGTAAAAAACACATACACATTCACACTCACACACTCTCTCTCTGTATTTTGACTTTTACTTAATTATTTATTAGAAATTTTTGGTATCATTACTCTATATTCCAATGATGGGAATAAGAAGATTACTATATAAAGCACCAATAAGATATTATTCAACTTACCAGCTTGCCTTACGCAAGAAATATGACGTCACAGGGCATGTGACATGAACTCGACAAAGAATGACTTGTGAAATATGTAAAACCTTTTTTTTTTTTTCAAGCAAGAAATAAAAGAAAATACTAACTTACCAGGCAGAAGTATTTCAATTTTATTATGTAAAAGAAAATATATTATTTCTAAGAAAATATTTGTCCTATTACAGGTAGTCATCAACTTACGACCTATGCAACTTACGGCTGATCAACTTTACAACCACTTTTTTTCAGTATGATGACATCACAAGTCTGTTGAAAATAGTTCACTAAAAGGGTGAATATTTTCTTAGAAATAATCTATTTTCTTGTATAAAAATGAGATAATTTATCTCAGTAGGCTAGTGTTTTCTTTAATTAACAATATAGTCTCCATTTTAAATATGAAAATATATTAAGAAAAGTTATAATATCTGTCGGGTTCAAATCATATGTCTGGTGACGTAAAATTTCTGGCAGATTCGCGGAAAACAAGCAGGCAAATTGAGAGATTTACTTTCAATAGGCTATCAATTAATGTTATCATTTCCATAATTGAAATATCAAGTAACGATATAATGTATTTTATGTGTCTGTACCGGTTGTTATGAGTACTAATTAGCATAAAATTAACACTACAACTAGGACAGAATATTCTACAAGAGTTTCATTTTCTTTGTTTCATATCTGATAGTAGATCCTTGCCTTTCTAATGAAAGTACACTAATAAGACAAATATTTTCTTAAGGTAATATATTTTCTTTTACATTATAAAATGAAATGATTTTGCCGAGTTAGTATTTTCTATCATTTCTTGCAAGAAAAAAGAACAGTGTTTTACATATCTTGCAAGTCAATCTTTGTCGAGTTCACATCACAGCACACACGTCTGGTAACATCATATTTCTGTCGGAAGGGAAGTGGCAAATCGAGTAAATTCCTATGAGCTCATTACCAAGTAATCATATTATTCCCATCATTGAAATATTGAGTAAGGATACCAAATCTTTCAGTGATCTGTATTATTTGTCATAAGTAGCCTACAGTACTGTTTACCGTAAATTTACAGTAAGAAGTACTGTATGTCTGGTGACGTCATATTTCTGTCGGAAGGTAAGTAGCAACTCGAGTGATTTCCTTTCGATACTTTATCGAATAATATTAGCATTCTAATTATCGAAACATCGAGTTACGATACCAAGTACTTTTAATGTCTAAAGAAAAATCCTGTAAAGAGAGTGTAGTATTTTTAGGACTTCAGGATTGCAATGAGATGCTGAGTGTTCGGTGCAGAGTGTAATATAAGCAGGTGCGTCTCGTACAAGAGCTGGATAAAGACCGACTCACACTGCCTACATGCTATGCATGAGGAAGTTCTCTACTTAATCATACTTACATCATAATCACAGAGAGAAAGTTCCCTACTTAGATCGATCACACACACAGAGAGGTGTTACCAGGATTTTAGATTTTAGAAGTCTCGAAGACTTTTTAGTCTATCCGCGGACACTCCATTTGAGACTCCATTTGCTCTTTTGTTGAGCGATTTAGTTTAAGCATTTAGAGAGTTCTTACGATCTTGAACTCGTTTACCGTGTTACTGTTTACTACATTCGCTGGAAGTCTATTCCAAGTATTTGCTATTTTGTATGTAAAGAAATTGCCACATTGAGTGGTGTTGTATCTTTTTAATTCCAGTTTGTATCTGTTACCTCTAGACTGATTTGTGCTAAGCGTGAATAGATTGTTGTAATCTACATTAGTTATTCCTTTAAGAATTTGTAATGCCTTTATTAACTGTTCTCTTAGTCATCGATTTTGTAAATCAAATAAAGTTCTAACAATCCATCCTCCATCTATATCCAAATTGCCTTAGTGTTGGAACTAGTTTGGTGATCCTAGCTTGTACTGCTTCCAGTCTATCTATATTCTTCTGAATACTTGGAGCCCAGAATTGGACTCCATATTCTAGATGGGGGTCTTACTAGTGATGTGTACAGCTGTAGTACAGTGTCTTTGTTTCTGTATTTGAATTGTCTCTTTATGTAACCTATTAGCTTGTGTGCCTTCTTTTCAGCTTTTATGCTCTGGTGAACTTCAAATCCTTGCTGATGATAATACAGAGATCTTCTTCCTGGTATACACTTTCTGTTTCATTACCCAGTAGTGAGTAATCTGATTTTGGGTTACTATAACCTATGTGCATGACTTTACATTTCCCACAATTGAAAGGCATTCGCCATTTTTTGGACCATTCTCCTAGCTTTATTAGATCTTCTCTTAAGGCTTCTACGTCTTCTGAGTTCGCACCATTTACGCCTAGATTAGTATCGTCAGCAAATTTGGTTGTTGTACTAGTTAATCCTAAATCTATGTCGTTAATGTAGATCAGAAATAGCAGTGGTCCAAGGACAGATCCTTGAGGTACTCTGCTTGTAACAGCTTCCCATTCTGAAGCTTCTCCATTGATTACAACTCTCTGTTTTCTGTTTGTTAACCATCTTTGATCCATTCAGCTGGCTTGTCAATGATGAATAGAGCTCTAATTTTGACCATTAATTTTTTTATGATGAACTTTGTCAAAAGCATTATGAAAGTCTAGGAATATGATGTCTATTGCCCTGCTTCTGTCATAAATGCTAAACATACATACATACATACATATACCAAGGCACTTCCCCCAATTTGGGGGGCAGCCGACATCAACAAAGAAACAAAAACAAAAAGGGGACCTCTACTCTCTACGCTCCTCCCAGCCTAACAAGGGACTCAACCGAGTTCAGCTGGTACTGCTAGGGTGTCACAGCCCACCCTCCCACATTATCCACCACAGATGAAGCTTCATAATGCTGAATCCCCTACTGCTGCTACCTCCACGGTCATCTAAGGCATCGGAGGCAGCAGCAGGGCCTACCGGAACTGCGTTACAATCGCTCGCCATTCATTCCTATTTCTAGCACGCTCTCTTGCCTCGCTCACATCTATCCTCCTATCACCCAGAGCTTCCTTCACTCCATCCATCCACCCAAACCTTGGCCTTCCTCTCGTACTTCTCCCATCAACTCTTGCATTCATCACCTTCTTTAGCAGACAGCCATTTTCCATTCTCTCAACATGGCCAAACCACCTCAACACATTCATATCCACTCTAGCTGCTAACTCATTTCTTACACCCGTTCTCACCCTCACCACTTCGTTCCTAACACTATCTACTCTAGATGCACCAGCCATACTCCTTAGACACTTCATCTCAAACACGTTCAATTTCTGTCTCTCCATCACTTTCATTCCCCACAACTCCGATCCATACATCACAGTTGGTACAATCACTTTCTCATATAGAACTCTCTTTACATTCATGCCCAACCCTCTATTTTTTACTACTCCCTTAACTGCCCCCAACAATTTGCAACCTTCATTCCCTCTCTGACGTACATCTGCTTCCACTCCATCATTTGCTGCAACAACAGACCCCAAGTACTTAAACTGATCCACCTCCTCAAGTAACTCTCCATTCAACATGACATTCAACCTTGCACCACCTTCCCTTCTCGTACATCTAATAACCTTACTCTTACCCATATTAACTCTCAACTTCCTTCTCTCACATACTCTTCCAAATTCTGTCACTAATCGTCCAAGCTTCTCTTCTGTGTCTGCAACCAGTACAGTATCATCCGCAAACAAAAACTGATTTACCTCCCATTCATGGTCATTCTCGTCTACCAATTTTAATCCTCGTCCAAGCACTCGAGCATTCACCTCTCTCACCACTCCATCAACATACAAGTTAAACAACCACGGCGACATCACACATCCCTGTCTCAGCCCCACTCTCACCGGAAACCAATCACTCACTTCATTTCCTATCCTAACACATGCTTTACTACCTTTGTAGAAACTTTTCACTGCTTGCAACAACCTTCCACCAACTCCATATAACCTCATCACATTCCACATTGCTTCCCTATCAACTCTATCATACGCTTTCTCCAGATCCATAAACGCAACATACACCTCCTTACCTTTTGCTAAATATTTCTCGCATATCTGCCTAACTGTAAAAATCTGATTCATACAACCCCTACCTCTTCTAAAACCACCCCGTATTTCTAAGATTGCATTCTCTGTTTTATCCTTGATCCTATTAATCATAACTCTACCATACACTTTTCCAACTACGCTTAACAAACTAATACCTCTTGAATTACAACACTCATGCACATCTCCCTTACCCTTATATAGTGGTAAAATACATGCACAAACCCAATCTACTGGTACCATTGATAACACAAAACACATATTAAACAATCTCACCAACCATTCAAGTACAGTCACACCCCCCTCCTTCAACATCTCAGCTCTCACACCATCCATACTAGATGCTTTTCCTACTCTCGTTTCATCTAGTGCTCTCCTCACTTCATCTATTGTAATCTCTCTCTCATTCTCATCTCCCATCACTGGCACCTCAACACCTGCAATAGCAATTATATCTGCCTCCCTATTATCCTCAACATTCAGTAAACTTTCAAAATATTCCGCCCATCTTTTCCTTGCCTCCTCTCCTTTTAACAACCTTCCATTTCCATCTTTCACTGTCTCTTCAATTCTTGAGCCAGCCTTCCTTACTCTCTTCACTTCTTTCCAAAACTTCTTCTTATTCTCTTCATATGAATGACCCAATCCCTGACCCCACCTCAGGTCAGCTGCCCTCTTTGCCTCACGTACCTTGCGCTTTACTTCCACATTTTTCTCTTTATATTTTTCATACTTCTCTATACTATTACTCTGCAGCCATTCTTCAAAAGCCCTCTTTTTCTCTTTCACTTTTACCTTCACTCCTTCATTCCACCATTCACTGCCCTTCCTCATGCTGCCTCCAACAAACTTCTTTCTACACACATCACTTGCAATCCCAACAAAATTTTCTTTCACTAACTCCCACTTCTCCTCTAAATTGCCAGTTTCTCTTACTTTCACTTCGTCAAATATCATTTTCAACCTTTCCTGATATTTACTTTTTACCCCCGGTTTTATTAGCTCTTCAACTCTCACTACCTCCCTTTTACATCCACCTACTCTATTCCCCCATTCTTTTGCTACAACTAATTTTCCTTCCACCAAAAATTGATCAGACATACCATTAGCCATACCCCTAAACACGTGCACGTCTTTCAATCTTCCAAACAATCTTTTAGTTATCAACACATAATCCATTAATGCCCTTTCTACTACTCTTCCATTTGCCATGGGTAAGCTTACCCATGTATACTTATTTTTATCTTTCTTTTTGAAAAAGCTATTACTTATCACCATCTCTTGCTCAACACACATATCTACCAGTCTCTCACCACTCTCATTTTCACCTGGTACGCCATAGTTCCCAATGACACCTTCTACCTCTCCAGCGCCCACTCTAGCATTTAAGTCACCCATGACAACTACATAATTCCTTCTACCCAGTCCTTCTTCACACCTAGTTAATTCATTCCAGAACTCATTCCGCTCTTCTTCACTTTTCTCACAACCTGGCCCATACGCACAGACAAACGCCCAACATTCCCTACCCAACCTAACCCTTACCCACATTCATTAACCTAGATGATATCTCCTTCCATTCCACTACTTTACCTGTCATCCATTCACTCAGCAATAAAGCCACACCCTCTCTCGCTCTTCCCCTTTCAATCCCAGACACTCTACCAGACATTTCACCAACCATCATTTCACCCTTTCCTTTTATCTTCGTCTCACACAAGACCAATACATCCATCCTTCTATTCCTAAACATACTTCCAATTTCACATCTTTTACTCACTATCGTACTACATCCCCGCACATTCAAACACCCCAAAACTAGAGTGCGGGGAGCAGTCACTCTCCCCCAGCTCCATCTCTTTGTCGATGTCTCACAGGATGTAGATACAGGAGAGGAGGTTCCTAGCCCCCTCATCCCATCCCTTTTAGTCGCCTCTTACGACATGCAGGGATAACGTTGGCGCTATTCTTGTTTTTATGCCCCCGCGGCCACAGGGGAAAAATTCCAAAAGATTTGTCACACATGATCTCCTTTGTCTAAAACCATGTTGGCTGTTTATCAGAACAGTTTTTCTCTATATGCTCTACTATTGAATCTACAATAATTGATTAAAAAATTTTGCAAGGCAATGAAATTAGACAGACTGGTCTGTAGTTGTCCCTTCTTGTCTTGTTGATTGGAGGATCACTGCCTAGTTTCCATCCTTGTGGTGCTTTCTTTCGTTGGCTGTCTTTCAAAAATTTTATAAAAGTGTGGGGTTATCTCTTCATCTAATTCCATAATCTCTCTAGGATGAATATCATCTGAACCTGGTGCCTTAGACTTACTAAGGCCTTTTATTTTATTTTTGACATCATCCATTGTAAAAGTGATTCTATTTAATGGTTGTGGCCCTTCATATTTCATAGCTGATTCCGGGAGGTTCGTTGATTCTTCCCTAGTGAATACAGTTGTGAAACGTGCATTCACCAGTTCAACTTTTTACAAATCATTTGTTATAAGATTACCCTCAAAACCTCTTAAAGGGCTGATGGTTTTTTCTACTCTTTATGTATGCAAAAAAATACTTATGGGTTTATTTTACTTGTTGAAGCTTCTTTTTTCTCTTCATTGATCTCGGCCTCTGAGAGAGAGAGAGAGAGAGAGAGAGAGAGAGAGAGAGAGAGAGAGAGAGAGAGAGAGAGAGAGAGAGAGAGAGAGAGAGAGAGAGTGTGTGTGTGTGTGTCCTACCTCTCTTCACGAAAGACTCTGCTTACGAAATTTTCAAGCTGCGAAACGAGATGCGAATATTTTCATGACTAATTTTAAGAAAAATGTTTCATCTTAAGAAAAGCCATTTGCCAGCCAGGCCGAAGTAAAATAGTCACCCATCACAAGGAGTTGAAGAAAATGTGTTCAGAATGGAGCTGTAGTCTATAATAGGGGTAACTATAATAGTACAGTACATATGGAACTGTATATTTAGTATATGTACAATATTGTACTGTATGTATTGTATTATTTTCCATTTATTACTACATTATGTTGTAATAACTACTTAATTTACAGGCATTAACAAGTTAGTTTCGGTATACTGAATGGATCAAATCTATTTGGC